>NW_019942625.1:228647-248075 GCF_002910315.2 Salvelinus sp. IW2-2015
ACAGCTTCCTAGCTTACCTTGTTTACAGACAGGCTGCTACCCAGCTTCCTCCTTACCTTGTTTAACAGACAGCTGCTACAGCTTCCTCCTTACCTTGTTTAACAGACAGCTGCTACAGATTCCTCCTTATCTTTTTTAACAGACAGCTGCTACAGCTTCCTCTTTACCTTGTTTAACAGACAGCTGCTACAGCTTCCTTCTTACCTTTCTGAGGCTTTACCTCATGAAGTGCTGACATGACAGTTTACAGCACCCTCATTCAGCATGCTCCAATTTATTTAGTGACACATGTGAACATTGCAATTATTTTGAATGGATTGTCTTATGGAAACAAATGGCCAATAATATATTTACAGGGTGCTGTTTTGCCATCACCCTATCCTGAGACATAGCCCACAAGGAGGAGATACACTAGACAGATAATATATTTCAGTTAACCAATAAGGCACAAGAGGCAGTGCTATATCATGAAGACAGTCACAGGTAAATGGCATTGTTCGGCTTAACGTGATAGTGGAGGGCCAGTCAACCCATTTACCTGTGACTGTATTCATGATATAGCACTGCCTCGCATGCCTTATTGCTTTTATAAACCGTTACCAACATATTACAATAACAATGAATTGCATTTTTTCAMTAACTTTATTTTTATAAGTAAATTAATACAATTTCATTTTTCCACCAGAAGATATAGTCGTTACAAATATCGGGTTGTTAGTTATTTTGGTCATTTTGCTATGGACTCAACCCAGTCATTAATTATTTTTGCATAGTTGCTATGCAAAAGGACTGGTCATTAATTCTAAACAAAATGGTTGTTATGTGGGCTGGATAACGTTCTTGTCACTTGCTAGCTAGCCAACTAGTCACGCCAAACATTGAACCTTGTATGACAGGACACTAGCTGCATTTTCGTTTGTTTGAGCTTTTTTTCTATTGGTATTTACCTGGATATGTCCATGATAATGATGTTGATGCGTGATTTCAACTGGCTCAGAAAAAGTTGTCCCGTCTGAACACCGTTCACACTATGTATGGTACGACAGAGATAGACATTCTAAAGTGAAGCGTTGTTTCCGAGGTCAGACAGGCAGACAGCGAGACTAATGTTAACCCRCACAGTGCCAAACTAAATGCTAGGCTGGAAGCAAGAGGAAAAAAATGTGCGAGTTGATACAATACAATAGATTTCTTGGACAGCAATATTTACGTAATATTCTTATGGAGGCGCAGTGATAATCCAATTGGAACTGTTAGCATGCATAGTGTGCCGGTGACGGTCAATACAGCATGTCTTGGAACGCTGCTTGTCCAATCAGCATCCAAGATCCAAACAACCCATTTTATAATGTAGGATAGTGCCTATGGAAAGACATGTCTTGTAGGACTAATGTTTACAATTGGCATTTACTTGGATACTTCCATGATAATGACATTGCTGTGTGATGTTTGGATGTCTTAGGGATGGACTCCTCAAACAAAACACCAGTCTTTCTTCCTTAGGAAAGAATGAAGTGACTTAGAGAGTCATTATCTAAAGATTAGTGACAGTATCAGATGCTGGCAGTGGTTGCCCCTGAGGTCAGGGGGCCTTGGCTGTGTTTCTTCTGGGGCTGTGTGGATGAGTGGGGAAGAAGGGAGCTCTACTGGGCGGAGGAGGAGAAGAGACGACCCTTGAGCACCACATGGCTTTACACCAGATTAGCACTGAGAGAAGTGAAGGTTTATCACGGCCTCTCTCTCTGTCTCCATAGTCTGGACTCCATCTACCTCAGATGATCTAATAATCCAGCCCTATATGTCTGTATATCCCTCTCTCCCTCTCTCCTCTTCATGTAATTATGTACACACCCTCTTTTCTCCTCCTCCTCCTCCTCCTCCTCCTCCCTCCTCTCCTCCTCCTCCTCCTCCTCCTCCTATCTGTCTCTTTGCTCTTATAGCATCATACAATCTTCCTTTTTCTCCTCCTCCTCCTCCTCCTCCTCTCCCCTCCTCCTCCTCCTCCTCTCCTCCTCCTCCTCCTCCTCCTCCTCTCCTCCTCCTCCTCCTCCTCCTCCTCCTCCTCCTCCTCCTATCTGTCTCTTTGCTCTATAGCATCCTACAATCTTCCTTTTCTCCTCCTCCTCCTCTCTCCTCCTCCTATCTGTCTCTTGCTCTATAGCATCCTACAATCTGCCTTTTCTCTTCCGATCCATTCACAGGACAGATTGTGTTGTAATGAAGTCAGAGCAGAACGGTGGGATCGTTTTTCATGTCCTCTTTTCTAATCAGAAGGGAGGTATGCCTGTGTGCATCTCTCTCCAATGTCATTGCATGGCTTTTCAGAGTCTGAAGCACACAGTCTGGGTTTAAGATCAATCTGCATGTGAGCACTGACGCATAAAGGCTGTGTGTGTAGCAGGAAGATGTCTGTAGTACCGGAAGCAACTGAATATTCAGCTGGTGGGTCATTTCACCTTTCTAGTTGATTTTAAAGCTGGGTGATTATGTGCTCAGAGCACTATGTGTAACAGCTCCAACACCTTTTAACATATCAGTCTCGTACTCATCTTAATGAGTCCACCTCTGTCTCTGTCTCTGTCTCTGCTCTCTCTCTCTCTCTCTCTCTCTCTCTCTGCTCTCTCTCTCTCTCTCTCTCTCTCTCTCTCTCCTCTCTCTCTCTCTCTCCTCTCTCTCTTCTCTCTCTCTCTCTCTCTCTCACTGTCTGGCCTCTGAGGAATTGTATTTGAAGAATAAACCATGTGAAGTCATGCTTAAACCATTTAATAATCCCTTCCTTATGTTTAGTGTTACTATCTATCTGTCCAATGGATACTGTATATACATTAGTTAATTAATATGGTCAGAAAGTCAGATCCCTTGATTAAGTGTTAATTCCTACCTACACTCTTAGAAAAAAAAGGTGCTATATCTAGAACCTAAAAGTTTTTTTTAGCTGTCCCCATAGGATAATCCTTTGAAGATCCCTTTTTGGTTCAGGTCGAACTCTTTCGGGTTCCTTGTAGAAACCTTTCTACAGAGGGTTCTACATGGAACCAAAAAGGGTTCTACCTGGAACCAAAAAGGGTTCTCCTATGGGGACAGCTGAAGAGTGTATCAGGAGAGAATTAGGTGATTAAGTAAACAAATCAGTGTTAATTTCACTCATCCAGAAACCTTTAGGGGGCTCAGCCCTTTTGGCCATTGTCTATGGATTTTCTCCACTCTAGCAATTTAACATAAACTACACATCACCCATTTATTTTCCATCTGAAGTGATTCCATTCCAATGACTTCCCCTATATGAACGGGTTGTTTCTTGTTTTGAATAAGCTAGGCACAAGCTAGTTATTTACATAACTATAGATCTGATAAGCTGAGGTAGCTTTATGACGCTGCCACGTGCCTTGTGTCTGTCTGGTTACTCTGTTATGCATTCTATGACATATTTATGCTGATGTATGCGCTCTGTTGATGTGAAAGGTGGATTTTATCGTTCACCAAGGGGAGATAGACGTGGATGTATTACCAGGTGAATATGCTGGGTAAGGGCCTGTCTATTATYTTATACTGTATGCTGAGAGTCTCACCATTAGCTGTGGTGTGAGCCCAGGATATAGCTAACTGTTGTTTCTGGAGTCCGGGCCAAGCCTCAGTCAATGAATYTGTCAATGGAGGAATTTCTGAAGTATAATGGGTCTTTGTATTGCCTTGCCCACATGGTATCAACTGAATCAGCTTTTAAGACCTTCTTGTGAGCCAGTTCAGTTCAGCGGAGGGAAAGGGAAAGCTTGGTGGAAGCAGGTGGAAAGCCCTAAGTTATGACAGTTCTTAGGAGCAATTCTCAGTCAAAGGGGCCGTGATATGAATAACCTCATAGATAAAAAAAGGACTTTAGTAAAGCAACATCCACTGAGCTCCTTTCATTAACTGAGCAAACTCAGGGATTGACATGTACAGGGTGCTAAGGGTGACCACCAGACCTGGGTTCAAATACTATTTCAAATATCTCAATTACTTTCACATACATTCAAAGTAAGTATTCAGATATGTTTTATTTGAAAATACAAGTATTTTAATATGTTAATGTATTCGGGAAAACACACTTGGAAAGTATTTCAAAATTCTCATACACTGACTAAAATACGCTCCCATGTTTTTAACTCAGGTATTTGAAAATAGTATTTGAAATAAGTATTTGAAAATACTCTCAAATACAATTTGGTAGACTATTTGGTTTTTACAAAGAACCATTTAAATACTCAAGTAAAAGTACACAGCCCAAACATGTTTTGGGCTGTGTATTTGAAAATACTCAAACACAGCATTTCAAATACCAAATACTCAAATACACATGTATTTTAAACCAGGTCTGGTGAGCACATTTAACATAGTTGTCAGCCTCTCTACATAAAAGTTGAGGCCAGAGTAAGCTGAACCAGTGATCACCACCCTGGCTGAATATACTACAGGACTGTTCAATGTCTTCCTCAGAAAGGGTTGATTCAAACTGACAGCTTATAGTTATTCAAGTTTATGACCATTTCTGCAGTTCAAACAAACTGTCATTATTCTAAACTTGCATTAACTTCATAATTGCCTCTCATTCGTTTTTACTGGTGATTTTTAAACTGGAACAGTGTGTCTCCCAAATGGAATGCTCCATGATTCATCGACTGCATGGTGGAACAATGTAATTTCACACCAAAGGGAACATTTGTATGAAAATGTTATGTATCCCTTATATAAACACGTGTCAAGAGGTAGAGGTCCTCAGATGTCCTGGTTAGAGTCTCTAACTCCCTGCCTCTAACTGAGCTGCCCATCAGTCTGTGAAAGCATGCAGAGAGTTCAAACTGCTTGGCAGAGGGTCTGCCTAATGTTTCCCTCACCAAAGACTTTTATAGCTACCTCTTGCTGCATTAAAGGGGCAATCTGCAGTTGCTTCATCCACTTTTACACTTCGGAATTAATGAAATGTACCCATTGGTCCTTGAAAAATATAACTTTAAAAAACCTCATGAGCTTAGTTCAACTGTCGTACCACACCAGAACCCAAAATGTAAGCTTGTTTCACTCCAATATTTGTGAACAAAGTAAATGTAAACAAACACTATATACAGTGCATTCGGAAAGTATACAGACCCCTTGACTTTTTCAACATTTTGTTACGTTACAGCCTTATTCTAAAATAGATGTTTAAAAAAAAATCCTCATCAATCTACACACAATATCTCATAATGACAAAGGAAAAACAGGTTTTTAGAAATTTTTGCAAATGTATTAATAAAAAAAAAACTCAAATAACATTTACATAACTATTCAGACCCTTTACTCAGTATTTTGTTGAAGCACCTTTGGCAGCGACTACAAAACTGAGTCTTCTTGGGTATGACGCTACAAGCACACGTGTATTTGGGGAGTTTCTCCCATTCTTCTCTGCAGATCCTCTCAGGCTCTGTCAGGTTGGATGGGGAGCGTCGCTGCACAGCTATTTTCAGGTCTCTCCAAAGATGTTCGATCAATTTCTAGTCCGGGCTCTGGCAAGGCCACTCAAGGACATTCAGAGGCTTGTCCCGAACTCCTGCGTCCCGAAGTCCTGCAACTCCTGCGTTGTCTTGGCTGTGTGCTTAGGGTCGTTGTCCTGTTGGAAGGTGAATGTTCGCCCCAGTCTGAGGTCCTGAGCGCTCTGGAGCAGGTTTTCATCAAGGATGTCTCTGTACTTTGCTCCATTCATCTTTCCCTCGATCCTGATTAGTCTCCCAGTCCCTGCCGCTGAAAGCATCCCCACAGCATGATGTTGCCACCACCATGCTTCAGGACCTGAGGCTTGGCATTTAGGCCAAAGTGTTCAAACTTGGTTTCATCAGACCAGAGAATCTTGTTTCTCATGGTCTAAGAGATCTTTAGGTGCCTTTTAGCAAACTCCAAGCAGGCTGTCATGTGCCTTTTACTGGGGAGTGGCTTCCGTCTGGCCACTCTGCTATAAAGGCCTGATTTTTGGAGTGCTGCAGAGATGGCTGTCCTTCTGGAAGGTTCTCTCTGTCAGCGTGACCATCGGGTTCTTGGTCACCTCCCTGACCAAGGCCCTTCTTCCCCGATTGCTCAGTTTGGACTGAGGAAGTCCAGCCCTAGGAAGAGTCTTGGTGGTTCCAAACTTCTTCCATTTAAGACTGATGGATGCCACTGTGTTCTTGGGGACCTTCAATGCTGCATAAATGTGTTGGTTCCCTGAACAGCTCTCCCTGAACAGCTCTATAGAAAATTCCTTTGACCTCATGACTTGGTTTTTGCTCTGATATGCACTGTCAGCTGTGGGACCTTAGTTAGACAGGTGTGTGCCTTTCCAAATAATTTCCATTCAACTGAATTTATCACGGGTGGACTCTAATCAAGTTGTAGAAACATCTCAAGGATGATCAATGGAAACAGGATGCACATGAGCCCAATTTCAAGTCTCATAGCAAAGGGTCTGAATACCTATGTAAACAATGTATTTATGTTTTACATTTTTTATAAATTTGATAAAATAAAAAATAAACTGTTTTCATTTTGTCATTTTTGGGTATTGTGTGTAGATTGATGAAAATATATATATATTAAATCCATTCTAGAATAAGGCTGTAACATAACAAACTGTGGTAAAATGGGTCTGAATACTTTCTGAATGCAGTGTATCCTCAAAACATGGTTAAAACCATCATTTTGATATCATGGATGGTCAGTGCTAGCATCCATAGTTCTGTCTATGAATTCCAGCCCTATCCCTCAGCTTTTTACCGAAATAGGGGTGGGGAGTACACTTGATTGTTTCAACTGCTGATTGCCATTTTAATTACTGTGACATTGCTGTAACTCCCATTACACTCATTTCGAAGCTAAACTTCTTAGCTTGGAAAGGCTGTGTAAGATTTCTGTTTGGTGAACTGTTGACTTATGACCTCTCGCACCAGGATCAGATTGACTCAGTACATGTGAGATAATTAATAATGGAAATAACCTAAAATATCTGCCTGTTATTGGGATGTTTGCACACATTTACTGTAGTCCCCACACAGTGTAATGTGAATCCCGTGGCATGTGATATCTGTACAGAATATGTCCCCTTGGACCAGCAGCATCAAAACACATTTTATTAGTCGCGTACACATTTGCATATGTTATCGCAGATGCAGCGAAATGCTTGTGTTTCTAGCTCCAACAGTGCAGTAATACCAAGCAATAAAAACAATACACACAAATCCTAATAAATCCCATATATTTATTTATATATATGTATATATAATGGTGTGTATTGGCAGTATAGACAGTATATGAATAGAAAAGGTGTGTACAGCACTAGTTATATAGGGTGTGCCCTAATTAGAATACTGTAACTATGAAATGGGTAAAATAGTATTTAAATATTATTAAAGTGACCAGTTTTTTCATCGGTCTCTAAGGTGCCGGGTGGTAGCCGGCTAATGTTCTGGGCAGGGTACTGGGTGGAGGCCGGCTAGTGGTGACTATTTTAGGGTCTGGCCTGAAGATAGAAGCTGTTTTTTGGTCTCTCCATCCCAGCTTTGATACCTGTACTGTCTCCGCCTTCTAGATGGTAGCAGGGTGAACAGGCCGTGGCTCAGTTGGCTGAGGTCCTTGATGATCTTCTTGGCCTTCCTGTGACACCGGGTGCTGTAGATGTCCTGGAGGGCACCTGGTGATGCATTGGGCAGACCGCACAACCCTCTGGAGAGCCCTGTGGTTGCTGGAGGTGCAATTGCCATACCAGGCGGTGATACAGCGCGACAGGATGCTCTCAATGGTGCGTCTATAGAAGTTTGTGAGGGTCTCAGGGGCCAAGACGAATTTCGTCAGCCTCCTGAGGTTGAAGAGGCGCTAGAAAAAAGAACAGTCATGTCTGTCGGCGCCATCTTGTTAGCATCACAGTGGATCTAAGCCATATCTAGGCCTCCCCACATCTTACCAGACTGTGCCAGCATCCCAAATAGCACCCTTTCCCTATAGTGCACTACCTATGGGCCCTGGTCAGAATTAGTGCACTAAATAGGGAATAGAGTGTTATTTGGGACACAGCCTGTGAAAACAAAGAGCAGAGAGGAGCCAGGCTAGCAGAGCAGAGGAGTCACAGTGATCTTATCTCACACCCTGTTAGAGGAAACCTCCCTCCCCAGAAAAACCAAACAAACCCAAAACTCAGCTGAAAACGATCTCTTCATCATAATGAGCAGTAGCCACTCCAACCATGCCGCTATATTCTGCCTTGCGGAGAGCACACCGGGGTGAGGGATGTTGATTGATGCCCTACTCTCACCCCTTCGAGCTGCCAATGCCTGGAGACACACTAGCCCTGGAGCCTCTGTGTGTGTGTGTGTCTGTGTCTGTGTCTGTGTCTGTGTCTGTGTCTGTGTCTGTGTCTGTGTCTGTGTCTGTGTCTGTGTCTGTGTCTGTGTCTGTGTGTGTGAGCGCGTGTGCGCGAGGAGTCCCTGCATTAAGCCCACTCCAGATTCCCCCGTCATTGCTGCTGTGAGATTAGCACAGGGCATATTTTGAATCATCCTTATTGTGATTGAAATAAAGCCACGTGAACTCCGGTCAGTCAGTGTATGATTGAAATAAAGCCACGTGAACTCCGGTCAGTCAGTGTATGATTGAAAAAAAAAAGCCACTATAAGGTGAACACGTCAGTACAGGTGTATGCTTGAAATAAAGCCACCCTAAACGATTTGGTCGGTCAGTTCTGTTTTTTGTTAAATGTCCTGTTGGTGATCCCTTCTGGAGTATCATGGTGTGAGTGTTTGTCCACCCGTCACTGGAGGGTTCATATAGAGCTTTATTAGAGCCGTAGCCAGGGCCAGACAGGGCCACGTGGGGATTCCACTCTGCCACACTTGTGTTTTGCTCTGCCGATATATAGTTGTTTTGCATATTGAAATCATTGGTTCCAAGTTGGTATTCCCGGCTTAAATACCGAGCCACTCTATGCACGCGGCCACTTTTCCTTCATGGAAACCCAGAGAGGGGCCGGGTTATCAGGTCGGTTGTGTCTGGAAGTAACTGGCACCTTACTGGGTTAATGGACCAAAATAAACACACACAATGCCTCCTTTTCTGATTCTCAAATAGGCCTGTTGTTTATAATTATGGACTGATCAGAGGGGCCTTCATCTTGTGGTTTAATGAGGTACGCCGGTGTTGTTTATGTTTCATATTTTGGGAAAGGGCTGGCTCAGCGCCCTGCTTGTGGGTCGGTGATCGACTACAACCACAATGGTGGGGTCGTTATGGGGCTCGGTGCCCTGACTCTGAGGTCAGCGATAGTTATTTCGGCAGGATAGGAGGTCTTTTAGACCAATAGAGGAGGACACGGCGTCCTGATGGGCGAGGCAATCTCGGGTATTGGCCATACACTACACTGGGGAAGGCTTTTAAGAAGGACAGAAAAAAATGCAGTGCAGCCGCCTGCCGCCTGCAGTTGGCTATCTCCCTCTCAAAGCCCTGGATTACCTTAGCTCCTCCTTAATGGAAGCACAGTCAGCCATGGGCGGCCAGGAGGAAAATGATATATCTGATACACAGAGAGAGGAGAGAAAGAGGAAGAGAGAGAGAGAAAGAAAAAGAGGAGGAAGAGGAGAAGAGGACGCGAGAGCAGCCGTCGAGAGGAGAGGAGAAGGAGAGAAGAGAAGACTAAGAGCGGAGGAGGAGGAAGAGAGAGACGAGAGAGAGAGAGAGAGAGAGAGAAGGAGAGAGAGCGGAGAAGAGAGAGCAGAGGAGAGAGAGAAGAGAGAGAGAGGAGAGAGAGAGAGGAGAGAGAGAGAGAGAGAGAGAGAGAGAGAGAGAGAGAGAGAGAGGTGGAGAGATGAAGAGGATAGTGTGTGAGGGGGAAAGGAGGGGAAGGAAGGTAGTGTGATATGTACAGGGATTTACAGAAATGGTGTGTGCTGTGCATGTGTGCATTAGCATATGTCTGATGTAAAGCATATAGGGTCTGTATTAGTCGATACACACTGTGGCCTGTAGAAAAGTTAGTGTTGTCGCTGTTGATGTCTGTTCCAGTCCTCTATCCCTCTATTAGACCCCTGTGGGTCTGTGAGAAGGGGGGTGAAATGAACAATAACAGAGTGTGAATGAGAGTGGCTGTTCTTCCTGAGCCTCCACTCTTCCCCTGTGTCTCTCCATCCATTATCTGAGGCCTGGCAGCACCTGATTGATGAGGAAGCGGCAGGATCACCTTGGTTCTGAGGTCAGAGCAGCAGATTTCATTTGTTGAGAAAGCTACAGAGGTACAGCACCTTTCCCCGCAGTAATGGAGGCACAATTTAAGACCCATTCTGGTTTGCTCATATCGCAGAAACTGTCAACGAAGACTTTGTTGTTTTCAAAGTAGGGTTTGGTTTATCTCCTTCATAAACAGAGATATTCTAATCACACCCTGTTATTTTGTCACCCTCGAGACTCGTACTGCGGTCCCTCTGCATGGGTCTTTGTTACACTTTGCAGCATTCCGCTTGTGCTTTCATTCACACAGTAGTGAAATGGTATACAGCGAGCCATATCAAATGCGTCACAACTTGTAGCGTTTTGCATGACACTAACAATGCTTTGCTTTTGGCAGATTTTTTTCCTATTTCCTGAGACGGATTAAGAGGGGTTGGTAGTGTGTGTGGGGATCAGAGGGTGTCGCAGGAAGGCGGTCTGTCTCAAGAGTTTCTCCTTTTCAGATGTACAATACCAGTCAAAAGTTTGGACACACCTACTCATTCCAGGGTTGTTTAATTTTTTTAACTAATTTCTACATTGTAGAATAATAGTGAAGACATCAATACTGCATTCATTGTAGCCTGCATTCATTGTATTCATTGTAGCCGGGGATTTTAACAAGGCTAATCTGAAAACAAAACTCCCTAAATTATATCAGCATATCGATTGTGCTACCAGGGCTGGTAAAACCCTTGATCATTGTTATTCTAACTTCCGCGACGCATATAAGGCCCTCCCCCGCCCTCCTTTCGGAAAAGCTGACCACGACTCCATTTTGTTGCTTCCAGCCTACAAACAGAAACTAAAACAAGAAGCTCCCGCGCTCAGGTCTATTCAACGCTGGTCCGACCAATCTGATTCCACGCTTCAAGACTGCTTCGATCACGTGGATTGGGATATGTTCCGCATTGCGTCCAACAACAACATTGACGAATACGCTGATTCGGTGAGTGAGTTCATTAGACAGTGCATCGGCGACGTTATACCCACAGCAACGATTAAAACATTCCCAACCAAACCAGAAACCGTGGATTGATGGCAGCATTCGCGCGAAACCGAAAGCTCGAACCACTGCTTTTAACCAGGGCAAGGTGACCGGAAACATGACCGAATACAAAACAGTGTAGCAATTCCCTCCGCAAGGCAATCAAACAAGCTAAGTGCCAGTATAGAGACAAAGTAGAGTCGCAATTCAACAGCTCAGACACAAGAGGTATGTGGCAGGGTCTACAGTCAATCACGGATTACAAAAAGAAAACCAGACCCGTCGKGGACCAGGATGTCTTGCTCCCAGACAGACTAAATAACTTTTTTGCACGCTTTGAGGCCAATACAGTGCCACTGACACGGCCCGCTACCAAAACCTGCGGGCTCTCCTTCACTGCAGCCGAGGTGAGTAAAACATTTAAACGTGTTAACCCTCGCAAGGCTGCAGGCCCAGATGGCATTCCCAGCCGCTTCCTCAGAGCATGCGCAGACCAGCTGGCTGGTGTGTTTACGGACATATTCAATCAATCCTTATCCCTGTCTGCTGTTCCCACATGCTTCAAGAGGGCCACCATTGTTCCTGTTCCTAAGAAACCTAAGGTAACTGAGCTAAACGACTACCGCCCCGTAGCACTCACTTCCGTCATCATGAAGTGCTTTGAGAGAGCTAGTCAAGGGACAAATGCACCTTTACCTACCTGACACCCTAGACCCACTCCAATTTGCTTACCGACCCAATAGGTCCACAGACGCAGCAATCGCAACCACACTGCACACTGCCCTAACCCATCTGGATAAGAGGAATACACATATGTGAGAATGCTGTTCATCGACTACAAGCTCAGCATTTCCCCTCCAAATACGTCATCAAGCTCGGAGACCCTGGGTTCTCGACCCGCCCTGTGCAAACTGGGTATGGACTTCTGACGGGCCGTCCCCAGGTGGTGAGGGTAGGTAACAAATTCACCCCGCTGATCCTCAACACTGGGGCCCCACAAGGGTGCGTTCTGAGCCTCTCCTGTACTCCCTGTTCCTGTACTCCCTGACGGCCTAACAGGGAGGAGGTGAGGGCCCTCGGAGTGTGGTGTCAGGAAAATACGCTCACACTCAACGTTAACAAAACAAAGGAGATGATTGTGGACTTCAGGAAACAGCAGAGGGAGCACCCCTATCCACATCGACGGGACAGTAGTGGAGAAGGAAGTAAGTTTTTAAAGTTCCTCGCGTACACATCACGGACAAACTGAATTGGTCCACCCATACGACAGCGTGTGAAGAAGGCGCAGCAGCGCCTCTTCAACCTCAGGAGGCTGAAGAAATTCGGCTTGTCACCAAAAGCACTCACAAACTTCTACAGATGCACAATCGAGAGCATCCTTTCGGACTGTATCACCCGCTGGTACGGCAACTGCTCCGCCACAACCGTAAGGCTCTCTCCAGAGGGTAGTGAGGTTGCCAACGCATCACCGGGGCAAACTACCTGCCCTCCAGGACACCTACAGCCACCTGATGTCACAGGAAGCCATAAAGATCATCAAAAGGACAACACCACCCCGAGGCACTGCCTGTTCACCCGCTATCATCCAGAAGGGGAGGTCAGTACAGGTGCATCAAGAGGGACGCGAGAGACGTGAAAAACAGCTTCATGCTCAAGGCCATCCAACTGTTAAATCAGCACCACTAACATTTAGTGGCTGCTGCCAACATACTGACTCAACTCCAGCCACTTTAATAATGGGAATTTATGTAAAAATGTATCACTAGCCACTTTAAACAATGCCACTTAATGTAATGTTTACATACCCTACATTACTCATCTCATATGTATATGTATATACTGTACTCTATATCATCTACTGCATCTTGCCATCTTTATGTAATACATGTATCACTAGCCACTTTAAACTATGCCACTTTATGTTTATATACCCTACATTACTCATCTCATATGTATATACTGTACTCTATACCATCTACTGCATCTTGCCTTTGCCGTTCTGTACCATCACTCATTCATATATCTTTATGTACATATTCTTTATCCCTTTACACTTGTGTGTGTATAAGGTAGTAGTTGTGGAATTGTTAGGTTAGATTACTCGTTGGTTATTACTGCATTGTCGGAACTAGAAGCACAAGCATTTCGCTACACTCGCGTTAACATCTGCTAACCATGTGTATGTGACAAATAAAATTTAATTTWATTTTATTTGAATACTATAAAATAACATATATGGAATCGTGTAGTAACCAAAAAAGTGTTAAACAAATCAAAATATATTTTATATTTGAAATTTTTCAAAGTAGCCACCCTTTGCCTTGATGACAGCTTTGCACACTCTTGGCAGTCTCTCAACCAGCTTCACCTGGAATGCTTTTCCAACAGTCTTGAAGAAGTTCACACATATGCTGCGCAATTTTTGGCTGCTTTTCCTTCACTTTGCGGTCCAACTCATCCCAAGCCATCTCAATTAGGTTGAGGTTGGATGATTGTGGAGGCCAGGTCATCTGATACACTCTAATTAACTTATCCTCTGCAGCAGAGCTAACTCTGGGTCTTCCTTTCCTGTGGCGGTACTCATGAAAGCCAGTTTCATCATAGTGCTTGATGGTTTTTGCGACTGCACTTTCAAAGCTTTCAAAGTTCTTGAKATTTTCCGCATTGACTGACCTTCATGTCTTAAGATAATGATGGATTATAGTTTCTCTTTGCTTATTTGAGCTGTTCTTGCCATAATATGGACTTGGTCTTTTACATGATAGAGCTATCTTCTGTAGAGGTCGACCGATTAATTGGAATGGCCAATTAATTATGGCCGATTTCAAGTTTTCATAACAATCGGAAATCTGTATTTTTGGACACTGATATGGCCGATTTTTTACACCTTTATTTAACTAGGCAAGTCAGTTAAGAACACATTATTATTTTCAATGACGGCCTAGGAACGGTGGGTTAACTGCCTTGTTCATGCGCAGAACAACAGATTTTTACCTTGTCAGCTCGGGGATTCAATCTTGCAACCTTACGGTTAACTAGTCCAACGCTCTAACCACCTGCCTTACATTGCACTCCACGAGGAGCCTGCCTGTTACGCGAATGCAGTAAGAAGCCAAGGTAAGTTGCTAGCTAGCATTAAACTTAACTTATAAAAAACAATCAATCAATCAATCATAATCACTAGTTAACTACACATGGTTGATGATATTACTAGTTTATCTAGCGTGTCCTGCGTTGCATATAATCGGTGCGGTGCGCATTCGCGAAAAAGGACTGTCGTTGCTCCAATGTGTACCTAACCATAAACATCAATGCCTTTCTTAAAATCAATACACAAGTATATATTTTTAAACCTGCATATTTAGTTAATATTGCCTGCTAACATGAATTTATTTTAACTAGGAAAATTGTGTCACTTCTCTTGCAACAGAGTTAGGGTATATGCAGCAGTTCGGGCCGCCTGGCTCGTTGTGAACTGTGTGAAGACTACTTCTTCCTAACAAAGATAGCCAACTTCGCCAAACGGGGGATGATTTAACAAAAGCGCATTTGCGAAAAGGGCACAATCGTTGCACGACTGTACCTAACCATAAACATCAATGCCTTTCTTAAAATCAATACACAGAATTATATATTTTTAAACCTGCATATTTAGCTAAAAGAAATCCAGGTTAGCAGGCAATATTAACCAGGTGAAATTGTGTCACTTCTCTTGCGTTCATTGCACGCAGAATCAGGGTATATGCAACAGTTTGGGCCACCTGCCTCGTTGCGAATTAATTTGCCAGAATTTTACGTAATTACGACATAACATTGAAGGTTGTGCAATGTAACAGGAATATTTAGACTTATGGATGCCACCCGTTAGATAAAATACGGAACGGTTCCGTATTTCACTGAAAGAATAAACGTTTTGTTTTCGAGATGATAGTTTCCGGATTCGACCATATTAATGACCTAAGGCTCGTATTTCTGTGTGTTATTATATTATAATTAAGTCTAGGATTTGATAGAGTGATGGTAGGCACCAGCAGGCTCGTAAGCATTCATTCAAACAGCACTTTCGTGCGCTTTGCCAGCAGCTCTTCGCAATGCTTCAAGCATTGCACTGTTAATGACTTCAAGCCTATCAACTCCCGAGATTAGGCTGGTGTAACCGATGTGAAATGGCTAGCTAGTTAGCGGGGTGCGCGCTAATAGCGTTTCAAATTCCTCGCTCTGAGACTTGGAGTAGTTGTTCCCCTTGCTCTGCATGGGTAACGCTGCTTCGAGGGTGGCTGTTGTCGATGTGTTCCTGGTTCGAGCCCAGGTAGGGGCGAGAGAGGGAAGGAAGCTATACTGTTACACTGGCAATACTAAAGTGCCTTAAGAACATCCAATAGTCAAAGGTATATGAAATACCAAATCGTATAGAGAGAATATAGTCCTATAATTCCTATAATAACTACAACCTAAAACTTCTTACCTGGGAATATTGAAGACTCATGTTAAAAGGAACCACCAGCTTTCACATGTTCTCATGTTCTGAGCAAGGAACTTAAACGTTAGCTTTCTTACATGGCACATATTGCARTTTTACTTTTACTTTGCACTTTTACTTTCTTCTCCAACACTTTGTTTTTGCATTATTTAAACCAAATTGAACATGTTTCATTATTTATTTGTGGCTAAATTGATTTTATTGATGTATTATATTAAGTTAAAATAAGTGTTCATTCAGTATTGTTGTAATTGTCATTACTACAAATAAATAAAAAAAATCGGCCGATTAATTGGTATCGGCATTTTTTGGTCCTCCAATAATCGGTATCGGTATCGGCGTTGAAAAATCATAATCGGTCGACCTCTAATCTTCTGTATACCACCCTACCTTGTCACAATACAACTGAGTGGCTCAAATGCATTAAGAAGGAAAGAAATTCCACAAATTAACTTTTAACAAGGCACACCTGTTATTTGAAATGCATTCCAGGTGACTACCTCATGATGCTGGTTGAGACAATGCCAAGTGTGTGCAAAGCTGTCATCAAGGCGAAGGGTGGCTACTTTTAAGAATTTTGATTTGTTTAACACTTTTTTGGTTACTACATGGTTCCATTCCTTATTCTACAATATAGAAAATAGCAAAAATATAGAAAAACCCTTGAATGAGTAGGTGTGTCCAAACTTTTGACTGGTACTGTATATCACATTGATGTGAATGATCCTATACATCCCTCCTTTTCTTTATATGTACAATGGTTTATTGGTCCTATGTTTGATATTTAATAAGAGTGCTGGTTGTATTTTCTTACTTCCAAGAAAATGCTTTCCGATTATTATTATTTCAGAATAATTGAATCCATAAATCATAAAGCAATGATATTTTCCCCCCTAGCAACATTAACAGCCTATAGGCCTGTGAAAGGAATTGAAAATCTCGGTGCGCTGTGCATGTGTAAATGGCTCAAAAAGTTCATAATATTCTTGATTCATTTGAATCTGCACATATTTTATGTTTTCATATGTAAGAGAAAATGTGACTGTAGGGCATACTGGTCCCATTTCCTCTTGTCAGTGTGTGGATGTGAGATCAAAGGAAGGCTGTTGCCTGTCTCCTTACAGCCCAACATTAATGTCCTCTACCCTCTCCTCCTCTCCTCTCCTCTCCTCTCCTCCCTCTCTCTCTACCCTCTCCTCCCTCTCTCTCCTCTCTGTCTCTCCTCTCTCGACCCTCTACCTCTCCTCCTCTCCTCTCCTCTCCTCTCCCTCCTCTCCTCTACCCTCTCCTCCTCTCCTCTCCTCCTCCTGTCCTCTCTCCTCTCCTCTCCCTCTCCTCCTCTCCTCTCCTCCTCTCCTCTACCCTCCCCCTGCCTCTCCTCTGCTCCTCTCTTCCTCCTCATCTCCTCCTCCTCTCCTCTCTCCTCTCCTCTACCCTCTCCTCCTCCTCTCCTCCTCCTCTCCTCTCTCCTCTGAGGCAGATTAATCCAGGTGTCTGTCTTTTCGAAGTGAGAGGAAAAGTTACCATATCAATGTGTTTAGTGTATGTGGGGGCTTGTGGAGAGGAGTATGATGCTGTCACTGAGGCTGTCTAGACATGACTGAATATTCTCAGTTGTCTGTTTGTTTACGTTGGATGATGGCACTGTGTGTGCTAGGCAGACTAGTGTTAACACTCCTACCCACTAAGAGACAGACAGCCATGGATAGAGTGCTGTGCATTGCCAATTGTGCGCTGCGTGTAGAAATAAAATCACTATTGTCTACTGTCATATTGATAGATTATGCATTGGGATCTGAAACAAAATAGATTACTGATGATCTCCAAAGTTGGTAAATCTAATGAGAATGGTCACTTGTCACATCATGGAGTGTGGGCCTGTAGCCATTAATAATGGTACAGCTCTGTAATGGCATTCACAGCACACTATATCCCCTGACACCTCACACATCCACATCTGCTGACGTGTGTAGCATGATCGTCTGTGTGCCATGTTGAAGTTCCATTTACAAGGACAACCACTAATCGGACTAGCGGGGGTCCTGTTGAGAAGACAAAGTGATTATCATGGTTCCTCGACAGTCAATGCAATTTGTAGCCTATCAGGGACGGTTTTATTGCAATGCAAATGTCAACTGTATGTGACTATAAACAAGGTGCTGTATGTCGTGTTGCACGGCATCAAACTGGCATCTCTTTATTATGGTCCGGGAATGGAGATGGGCCTCTCTCAATGATCTACACTTCAAGAGAATAGGATACTGAATCATTGTACCATTTATGCCAAATATTCACTACTTTTATAAGAGACAGCAACATTCAGATGGTTTTGTTGACTTGGACTCATCCTATTATGAATAAAACTATTTTTTAAATAGATAGCTGTATATCCTTAACAGCAGCATTTGAAGTCTTCACGTTTCAGAATTCTTTAAACTGAACAAGATCCATTGTGATTTAATCAATCTGTCTGCCCTGCTATGCTCATAGCCATTTAATTGTTTGAAATGATCTCTCTCTCTKGATCTCAATGAATCATACATAAATGAAGGTAGTCAAAGCCCCAGGGTAGATATCACACACCGCTGTGAGGCTAAATGACTTGACCCAAGCTGACCAGAAGGCCTCTTCATAAAGATAACACAATATGGGCTGAATTATACTTATTAGTCCATTTTTATATAGAGAACACACACTTTGGATAAATTGGACAAGCAATCATATTCAGCTGTAGATCTAATATCAGCAAGTACATTGTTGATGTGAATGTGATATAAAACCTATCTACATTATATTAATATCAAAGGCTGATGTCATATCCTGTATAAAGATATCTCCAGTATTCCATGTTTAAAAATTACTCACGTGGATCAGTCCTCACCATTTGATGACAGTGTAGATGGCCACTTCTTCCTCTCTTTGTCTGTCAAATTGATGGTGATTGGGGAAGTGGTCAGTTGCGACTTGCCCCTATCTACTGGGAGGTTGACATTGATTGTGTTGTTTCTGGACACTGAAATTATGTTATAGCACATCATTAGCTCTGTTTGCTAAATTGGGTCAAAACTGGAAATGAGCCCCTTGCTCCTCTTCAAATATTCATAACATGACATTCAGATGTAGAGCAGCCCCAGACAGTACTCCCTAATTGGCCAGTGCATTTAATCATGGGCTCTTGTACCGTATTGTTAATAAAGGGAGGGGGAGAGAGAAACAGAGAGAGATAGAAACAGAGAGAGAGAGAAACAGAGAGCGAGGGAGAGAGAAACAGAGAGAGAGAGGGAAAGAGATACAGAGAGGGAGAAGTAGATACAGAGAGAGAAGAGGGAAAAAGAGAGGGGGAAAAGAGGGACAAAGAGAGAGGAAAACAGGACATTTACCCACATGGTATGAACTGAGGGGGTGGCTCTCTCTTGGCTGTGTGTGGGGGAGGGAGGCAGGCAGGGAAGGAGGCAGGGAAGGAGGCAGGCAGGGCACCTCCATAGTAACACAGGATCACTGGTAGTGCAAGTGCAAATTATGGCCTCCTTGTCGAAAATGAAACAAATCCCTGAGGAAGAGGTTGATAACCTGGCATCTGGCAATTAATCAAAGAGGCTCTCAGTCTCCTGCTCTGACCAACCTCGGAGGCCGCGACACACCTTAATGTGCTGTGTTTATGATACCTGTGACACACCTTAATGTGCTGTGTTTATGATACCTGTGACACACCTTAATGTGCTGTGTT
>NW_019942625.1:248100-256420 GCF_002910315.2 Salvelinus sp. IW2-2015
CTGTGTTTTATGATACCTGTGACACACCTGTGTTTTAATGATCAACCTGTGACACACCTTAAATTGTGCCTGTGTTTATGACACCTGTGACACACCTTAATGTGCTGTGTTTATGATTACCTGTTGACCACACCTTTAATGTCCTGTGTTTATGATACCTGTGACACACCTTAATGTGCTGTGTTTATGATACCTGTGACACACCTTAATGTTCCTGTGTTTATGATACCTGTGACACACCTTAATGTGCTGTGTTTTATGACACCTTGTGACACACCTTACATGTGCTGTGTTTATGGACACCTGTGACACACCTTAATGTGGCTGTGTTTATGACACCCGTGACACACCTTAATGTGCTGTGTTTAGATACCTGTGACACACCTTAATGTGGTGTTTTATGATACCTGTGACACACCTTAATGTGCTGTGTTTATGATACCTGTGACACACCTTAATGTTCGTGTTTATGATACCTGTGGACACACCTTAATGTGCTGTGTTTAATGATACCTGTGACACACCTTAATGTCCTGTGTTTATGATACCTGTGACACACCTTAATGTGCTGTGTTTATGACACCCTGTGACACACCTTAAGTGCTGTGTTATGACACCTGTGACACACCTTAATGTGCTGTTTTATGACACCCGTGACACACCTTAATGTGCTGGTTTATGATACCTGTGACACACCTTAATGTGGTGTTGTTTATGATACCTGTGTGACACACCTTTAATGTGCTGTGTTTATGATACCTGTGACACACCTTAATGTGCTGTGTTTTATGATACCTGTGACACACCTTAATTGTGCTGTGTTTATGATACCTGTGACACACCTTAATGTCCTGTGTTTATGATACCTGTGACACACCTTAATGTGCTGTGTTATGATACCGTGACACACCTTAATGTCCTGATGTTTATGATACCTGTGACACACCTTAATGTGCTGTGTTTATGATACCTGTGACACACCTTAATGTGCTGTGTTTTATGACACCTGCGACACACCTTAATGTGCTGTGTTTATTGATACCTGTGACACACCTTAATGTGCTGTGTTTATGATACCTGCGACACACCTTAATGTGCTTGTGTTTATGATACCTGTTGGACACACCTTAATGTGGTGTGTTTATGATACCTGTGGACACACCTTAATGTGCTGTTTTTATGATACCTGTGACACACCTTAATGTGTGTGTTTATGATACTTGACACACCTAATGTGCTGTGTTTATGATACCTGTGAACACACCTTAATGTGCTGTGTTATGATACCTGTGACACACCTTAATGTGCTGTGTTTATGACACCTGTGACCACACCTTAATGTGCTGTTTTATGACACCTGTGACACACCTTAATGTGCTGTGTTTATGATACCTGTGACACACCTTAATGTCCTGTGTTTTGTACCTGTGACACACTTAATGTCTGTTGTTTATGAACCTGTGACACACCTTATTCCTGTGTTTATGATACCTGTGACACACCTTAATTGTCTGTGTTTATTGACACCTTGACACACCTTAATGTGCTGTGTTTATGACACCTGTTGACACACCTTAATGTGCTGTGGTTTATGACACCCGTGACACACCTTAATGTGCTGTGTTTATGATACCCGTGACACAACCTTAATGTGCTGTGTTTATGATACCGTGACACACCTAATGTCTGTGTTTATGATACCTGTGACATTCCATAATGTCTCTGTGTTTATGAATAGCCTGCATTGCTGGTCCTTAAAGACCTGCAGTTTGACTCTCGGAGAATTCACAGTGTTTGACAGTGCTGATTCAAATGTGATCATCTGTGGAGAAGATGTGATACACTCTGTGTACCTTATGTGTCTGTTCTGTCTCTGTTTTGATTTATTTTACCTTTATTTAACTAGGCAAGTCAGTTAAAAACAAATTCTTATTTTGAATGACAGCCTAGGAACAGTGGGTCAACTGTCTTGTTCAGAACAACAGATTTTTACCTTGTCAGCTCGGGATTCGATCTTGCAACCTTCCGGATACTAGTCCACCGCTCTAACACTAGGCTACATGTAATGTAATGCCTCACCTCACATGGAAGCTGTGTGTGTGGGTGTAGATGTGGGTGTGGATGATGACAGCTGGAATGTGTTTTCAGATGCCCACGTGAAGTGGAGGAGGACAGATAGGACACTGGCACGGCTGCCGTGTGTCACAGCTGGGCTGTGTGTCGACACTGGCACCAACACGGCTAACATGTCACAGCTGTTGACTGTGGTGACAGGAGGGAGCCCTGCTTTCCTCTACACACTGCAACTGCAGACACTTAGTCATCAGGCTACAGCCCTGGAACCTGAGGTAAAAACCTATCCTCACAGCTGTCATCAGGCTACAGCCCTGGAACCTGAGGTAAAATCCTATCCTCACAGCTGTCATCAGGGCTACAGCCTTGGGACCTGGGGTTAAAACCTATCCTCACAGCTGTCATTAGGCTACAGCCCTGGAACCTGCCGTAAAAACCTTCCTCACAGCTGTCATTAGGCTACAGCCCTGGAACCTGCCGAAAACCTATCCTCACAGCTGTCATCAGGCTACAGCCCTGGAACCTGCCGTAAAAACCTTTCCTCACAGCTGTCATCAGGCTACAGCCCTGGAACCTGCCGTAAAAACCTTTCCTCACAGCTGTCATCAGGCTACAGCCCTGGAACTTGCCGTAAAAAACCTATCCTCACAGCTGTCATCAGGCTACAGCCCTGGAACCTGGGTAAATACCTATCCTCACAGCTGTCATCAGGCTACAGCCCTGGAACCTGGGTAAATACCTATCCTCACAGCTGTCATCAGGCTACAGCCCTGGAACCTCCGTAAAAACCTATCCTCACAGCTGTTCATCAGGCTACAGCCCTGGAACCTGAGGTAAAAACCTATCCTCACAGCTGTCATCAGGCTACAGCCCTGGAACCTGAGGTAAAAATCCTATCCTCACAGCTGTCATCAGGCTACAGCCTTGGGACCTGGAGTAAAAACCTATCCTCACAGCTGTCATTAGGCTACAGCCCTGGAACCTGCCGTAAAAACATTTCCTCACAGCTGTCATTAGGCTACAGCCCTGGAACCTGCCGTAAAAACCTATCCTCACAGCTGTCATCAGGCTACAGCCCTGGAACCTGCCGTAAAAAACCTATCCTCACAGCTGTCATCAGGCTACAGCCCTGGAACCTGAGGTAAAAACCTATCCTCACAGCTGTCATCAGGCTACAGCCCTGGAAACCTGAGGTAAAATCCTATCCTCACAGCTGTCATTTAGGCCTACAGCCCTGGAACCTGCCGTAAAAACCTATCCTCACAGCTGTCATCAGGCTACAGCCCTGGAACCTGCCGTAAAAACCTTTCCTCACAGCTGTCATCAGGCTACAGCCCTGGAACCTGCCGTAAAAACCTTATCCTCACAGCTGTCATCAGGCTACAGCCCTGAACCTGCCGTAAAAACCTATCCTCACAGCTGTCATCAGGCTACAGCCTCTGGAACCTGGGTAAATACCTATCCTCACAGCTCTATCAGGCTACAGCCTGGAACCTGCTGTAAAAACCTATCCTCATAGTGTCATCAGCTACAGCCCTGGGACCTGGGGTAAAAACCTATCCTCACAGCTGTCATCAGGCTACAGCCCTGGAACCTGCCGTATAAACTATCCTCACAGCTGTCATCAGGCTACAGCCTGGAACCTGCTGTAAAAACCTATCCTCACAGCTGTAATTAGGCTACAGCCCTTGAACCTTGCCGGTAAAAACCTTATCCCTCACAGCTGTCATCAGGCTACAGCCCTGGACCTGGGGTAAAAGTAAAAACCTATCCTCACAGCTGTCATCAGGCTACAGCCCTGGAACCTGGGGTGAAAATGTTTCCTCACTGGGTTCGCTGCAGAGAGGTGGATAAGAGAGTATTTCTGGACTATGGTAGGGTTCTCCTTAAGAGGCCTCTGTTGTATCCTGTCATTACATCCTACTATATTCAACATGGTAATTACGGCTGTGCCCACTTAAGAAATAGGGAGCAAAGTTCATGCATGTGCCATGTGGAAGAGAAAGGAAAACGGTAAAAAGCATGACAGCTATTGTCTTGTTATTTCTGCATTCTTAGACATAGCACAGTGGCTTTGACAACAGCATATCGTTCAATATGTTCCATTAAAGACAGACACTAGCTTTTCATCATTGGAGGTGTTATTGTATTTTGCTTCATACCTTCAGAGGAATGCTTGCTATTTTCAGATGTCTATTTGTCATTAAATTATATCAGAGAATTCGGCATGAAGAATACTGGATTCCCTTGTGCTCGCACATCAAACAAAGCTTTCTGTGGCAGGCAGTTAGCTCTCCTCCCAAACCCATCCCCTCCTCATCCCTCTCCGTCTTGTCTCAATCCCCAAAGCACATCTTTCTATAGAGACTCCAGATACCACTGGACCTGGCAACCCCAGGAACTACCGCTGATAAACCCTCCCAATCTTCTGATCTTCACCACAGTGTCTCTCTTTGAGGAATCAGAATGACAAGGGTTGCCAGATTTCTCCTTCCCCGCTCCAGCGCTAATAGAGTAGATAAGTAGATCCATATA
Source organism: Salvelinus sp. IW2-2015 (assembly GCF_002910315.2). NCBI lineage: Eukaryota > Metazoa > Chordata > Actinopteri > Salmoniformes > Salmonidae > Salvelinus > Salvelinus sp. IW2-2015. Next base: position 252,709 of record NW_019942625.1, read on the forward strand.
ATTATAAAGCAATGAAATAATTGTAACAAGAGGCTAAATGCCTAGCTGTAGTTTTAATTAGCCGGTGCTTGAAATTAATAATTGCCACTTTCTAAATCAGAAATCAGTGACTGTTGTTTAGTCTGCTATATTGGAATAATGGTGGGGGGATAGGCTGCTTTTTACATCTCTTTATGTGTTCTCTTCACTGTGCTGCTTGCACACTGGGCCAGGGAGGGGAGGGGGAAAAAACCTGGGTCTATTTGGTTATCTTCCAAGTGCAGCATAGCTCAGCCGAGATTAAATTTATTGGGTTTACAGTGGATATCAGTATTAGCTTTTTTATGTTATGTTGGAAAGAACCAGGGGTGGGAGGCCGGCAGTCTGCAGGGGGAAGAGAAGAGAGCTGCCAATGCTACAATTTACAGACAACATCATCATCGACATCACCATCATCATTATAAAAACCCTCTCTCTGCTATTAAAAACATTGCCGGAATGAGAAAAAATAAAATCAATTCTGGAAATCTTTTTTATATATATATCACATTTCCCATAGGAGTAAAAAGGGCTGAAGCAGCACTGTCATCTCCTCTGCAGACTCATATCTCAGTGATCTGTTATCACTGAAACATCATGCCTCGATCACTCTTCCCTTAGAGGATAGCTGGCTCTCTACAGTAGTGAGTTAATGATCAGTCTTGACCCCACACCTCATAACAACACTGGTGCATTAGACACAGGACTTAGTGGCAGGGGACTGCCGGTGCACGGGAGCCAATGACAGCTGTAAATTTGATCTATAAGACTGGCAGGGCGCACTGGCAGGTTTGAGCAGGCCCAGAGTAAAGATAACTGACATCTTGCTGTCATTACTGTATGGGCCCGGCCGTCAATCTCTCCCTGCCGCATTCCTCCCCTTCTTTCTCTTCCTGTGTTATTTCTTCTTTCCATTAAAACAATCGCCTGTCGCCCTGAAACAGGGCCTCGTTTTTCTTTCCCCAGGCCTCCCTTTTCAAAATAATTTGCTGATTGATTAAATGCTTTGGAAAAGCCATAGAACCCGGAGCAGAGCAAGGGCAGATTGAAGGCAAACTGATTCCAACTCTCTGTCTCTGTCTCCTATCTATCACTGCCAATTGCTTGTGCTTCCCAAGTCTGGGATTCTCCTGCGGTGTTCTTCAAAGCAACAGAGTTTGAGATGGGAAATGTGTTGATTTGGTTTGAGAAAGCTGGGAAATCTTAGTTCATAATTCTAGGGGTACTGTATTCAGGTATTTGTGTGTGATGGGATTTCCTACTATGTTATTATCACCAGCATGTAGCCATTTTGTCACTTTCATACACAACATGCTAACCTCTCACCATTACAACAACAGAGCTACAACAAAACATGCTAACCTCTCAACCATTACCATAACATAAGCTAACAACAAAACCATGCTAACCTCTCACATTACATTCTTTATATAACAGAGGCTACAGACAAAATATGCTAACCCGTCACAACCATTACCATAAAGAGGCTACAAAAAACATGCTAACCTCTCACCATTACGCAATACAGAGAGCTACAACAACAAACAACTGCTTAACCTCTCAACCATTTACCTAATAACATAAAGCCTAGCAACAAAACATGCTTAACCTCTCTATTCCATTACCAAATAACAGAGGCCTCACAACAAAATCTGACTCAACCTCTCACCATTACCAATACCCAGATTGGCTTCCAAACAAAACATGCCTAACCTCCTCCATTACCAGGTGAGGGGACCTAAGGGCTACACAAACACATGCTAACTCTCTTAAACCATTACCAATAACAGAGGCTACAACAAAACATGCTAACCCTCTTCAGGGTTACCCATATAACAGAGGCTACACAAAACTATACTAACCTCTCTAACGATGTAGACCACTCAACGGAGGGCTACAACAAAACTGCAGTCGTGAGGAGATTACCAATTAAAGAGGCTACAGCAAAACATTCTAACCTCTGCCAGCGCATTACACCCATCACAGATACTACAACAAAACATGCTAACGCTCTCACCATTACCATAACAGAACAGGGCTTCCGGGCAGCGCGAAGCGGAAATGGAGGACAAACTCGGCCTCCCTGCGGACCTGGCATCCTTTCACTCCCTACCTCTTTACTTCTCCTCTTCTGTCCTCTGGCTGCTAAAGCCACTTTCTACCTGCCCGGCGCCTGGCCTTGTATTTGCTTCTAGCCTTTGCAGGCGGCACTCCTGAGGGCAGGTTTTGAGCAGGCCAGAGTAAGATACTGCACATCTTGGCTGTCATTACTGTATGGGCCCCGGCCGTCAATTCTCCCTGCCGCATTCCTCCCCTTCTTTCTCTTCCTGTGTTATTTCTTCTTTCCAATTAACATCGCCTGTCGCCCTGAAACAGGGCCGTTTTTCTTTCTCCCAGGCCTCCCTTTTCAAATAATTTGCTGATTGATTAAATGCTTTGGAAAAGCCATAGAACCCGGGAGCAGAGCAAGGGCAAGATTGAAGGCAAACTGATTCAACTCTCCTGTCTCTGTCTCCTATCTATCACTGCAATTGCTTGTGCTTCCCAAGTCTGGGATTCTCCTGCGGTGTTCTTCAAAGCAACAGAGTTTGAGATGGGAAATGTGTTGATTTGGTTTGAGAAAGCTGGATCTTAGTTCATAATTCTAGGGGTACTGTATTCAGGTATTTGTGTGTGATGGGATTTCTCAGTGGCGTGCCGTGGGCCTGGGGCTAGGCCTTCAGTAGAGTCCTCACACGTCCACCCCGATTAAATCCACCTCTTATTATTCATCAATTATGCATGGCTCTAGACACTATCATTTAGACAGACGCAGTATAACCAGGCGTTGCGCTCACCTTGAAATTGACAAATTGAAATTTTTGGGTAAACAGTGATTTAACAGATCAACTCAAGTTTGCAAAGCAGTGTGCGTCCAAACCCCAAATCGATCACTTGCAAATAATAGGGCATTCCCAGCAGTACAGTTTGCCAGTGCTTCTCGGAGCCTTTGAGCCATTGACAGCGTCTCGTAGTTGAAACTTTGAAAGTGGGCGAGCGAAACGAACCCCTTTCCCGCCTAGTGACAGGCTTTGTGGCGTCGGGCGACCTCTCTTACAATGTTAACTTTTCTTGAAAAGTTCGTCTTTGAGAATGGCGTGTATATATTATACCTCGACGAAATCGATATCTTCTCCTCTTCCGCATTGTGGGTTCAAAAAACAGCTTAGTAGAGTTTCCTAGATCGCATAGACCTGCCATAGGACGCTGCCTTCACATTGGTAATCCAATCAAAAACGTGGACGCCCCTAGGGCCTGCTAGCTGGCTCCTGTGTAACACTGGAGCCAGCCAACGCGTACAATAGCCAACTCTAAGCTGATTGGTTGACACAATTTTAATTTTCCATTCACTTAAGCTACAAGCGCCTGCACTGTTTGATTTCTGAAGGCCTGAGAGCAGATTTAGACCCCTGGCAACACATGATGGCTGAATATTGGATAAAGATCTACATTAAAGACCAGCCCTCCAAATCTCAACCTGGGGCTGGAAGCAGTGCAACCAAGAGGAAAGCTTATGAAATGAAGAGTAAACTCTTACTCTGAGGAATAATTTTAATACATTTTGTGGGAAAATATATTAAAAAAAATTATATTTCTATAGAATGATATTTAGGCCTTAGCAGAGAAAAGGTTTGCAGGCCTGACGGCCACAACT
>NW_019942625.1:256445-261757 GCF_002910315.2 Salvelinus sp. IW2-2015
TATATCAGCGTCAATCAACTTCAAATTACTAATTTAATTGAAATCATAATAACGAAGAAATGGTAAACAAAATGGCTGAAACATTTAGATGATCACACAGTGCTGGGTATTGTTTAATATGCTGTCTATCTAGAGTGCTAACATGCAGTACCATCTGGTATTTCTAGATGGACAGCAGAGCAGGTACTCAGGCTTTCCATTACCCTTGTCAGTGCATCACTGCTGTGGGACCTGAGCATCACTGCACTGCTCTGTTCAGTCAGCTCTGCTCTTGCTCTGTTCTTAGTTGCATGTCTCTTTTAGGGTTGTCCTTCTCACCCTATACCACCCTCTAGTCTACACTACCACAGACACTACCACTTGCTATCACGTCCTCAGCCCTGGCTGGTCCTTCTGCTGCCTGTCTTAATGCCCTGCTTCCAGCGCACCCAGGGGGCCTGGTGATAGCCCGGGGCCAGGATGCTAATGCTGCTATGTCGCTACGCTAGTTCGACTCCCACCTCTTTGGAAAGAGCAGCAGCAGCGGAGGTGGAGGAGCATGGGACGTTATGCTAATGAGAGGACTTAGAGCAGGGTTTTTAATCAAGTGTTGGTAGTGGTCGGACAGCCATAGGACAGCTAGGCACAACTTTTACATCAGCTGACAAAGGAGAAAGCAGACGAATGTTACACTGTGGATTTTATTCGCTGCCGACATGGCTGCTCTGCTCACCAAACAGGCCTAACAAACCTTAATGAAGACGGGGAAACCTCCCTGTCTGTCTAGGACAACTTTTATGTTCAGTTATCGCAAACATATATTGGGAATGTATTTACTAAATTGGATATTTGGAAAAGTCATATTGGTTTTAGTATGCTCTTCATTGTAAAACATACAAGGGTGTAAAAAGGAATCAACATAGACTAAAGAGCCTAGAATTCAAAAGGCCTACACTTTTACACCCGCTGGCCTTCCGCTCCGTGTTGGTAAATAAACTGTGGCTGGGCCCTTCCACTCCGTGTTGGTAAATAAACTGTGGCTGGCCCTTCCACTCCGTGTTGCTTAATAAACTGTGGCTGGCCCTTCTGCTCCGTGTTGGTTAATAAACTGTGGCTGGCCTTCTGCTCCGTGTTGGTTAATAAACTGCGGCTGGTGCTTCCGCTCCGTGTTGGTTAATGAACTGTGGCTGGCCTTTCTGCTCCGTGTTGGTTAATAAACTGTGGTGCGCCTTTTCCGGTCTGTGTTGGAAAATAAACTGTGTTTGACCTTTCGCTCCATGTTGCTTAATAAACTGTGGCTGGCCCTTCTAATCCATGTTGGTTGGTGAACTGTGGCTGGCACTTCCGCTCCATGTTGGTTAATAAACTGTGGCTGGCCCTTCTACTCCATGGTTGGTGAACTGTGGCTGGCACTTCCGCTCCATGTTGGTTAATAAACTGTGGCTGGCCCGTCCGCTCCCTGTTGCTTAATAAAACTGTGGCTGGCCCTTCCGCTCCGTTTTGGTTAATAAACTGTGGCTGGCCCTTCTGCTCTGTGTTGGTTAATAAACTGCGGCTGGTGCTTCCGCTCCGTGTTGGTTAATAAACTGTGGCTGGCCTTTCCGCTCCGTGTTGGTTAATGAACTGTTCTTGACCTTCTACTTCTTGTTGGTTAATGAACTGTTCTTGACCTTCTACTTCATGTTGGTTAATGAACTGCTCTTGACCTTCTACTCAGTGTTGGTTAATGAACTGTGGCTGGCCTTTCCACTCCGTGTTGGTAAATAAACTGTGATTGCCCTTCCGCTCCGTGTTTTGTAAATAAACTGTGGCTGGCCCTTTCCGCTCTTGTGTTGCTTAATAAAACTGTGGCTGGCCCTTCCACTCTCCTTGTAGGTTAATAAAACTGTGGCTGGCCCTTCCACTCTTGTTGGTTAATGAACTGTGGCTGGCCCGTCCGCTTCTTGTTGGTTAATAAACTGTGGCTGGCCCTTTCCGCTCCGTGTTGCTAATAAACTGTGGCTGGCCCTTCCTTTCCATGTTGCTTTAGTAAACTGTGGGCTGGGCCTTCCGCTCCGTGTTGCTTAATAATAAACTGTGGCTGGCCCTTCCTTTCCGTGTTGCTTAATAAACTGTGGTGGTGCTTCCGCTTCCGTGTTGTGTTAATGAACTGTGGCTGGCCTTCCGCTCCGTGTTGCTTAATAAACTGTGATTGCCCTTCCGCTCCGTATTTGTAAATTAAACTGTGGCTGGCCCTTCCACTCCGTGTTGCTTAATAAACTGTGGCTGTCCCTTCCACTCCGTGTTGCTTAATAAACTGTGGCTGGCCCTTCCACTCTCCTTGTAGGTTAATAAACTGTGGCTGGCCCTCCGCTTCTTGTTGGTTAATAAACTGTGGCTGGCCCTTCCGCTCCTTGTTGGTTAATAAAACTGTGGCTGGCCCTTCCTTTCCGTGTTGCTTAAAAACTGTGGCTGGCCCTTCCGCTCCTTGTTGGTTAATAAACTGGGCTGGCCGGTCCGTTCCTTGTTGGTTAATAAACTGTGGCTGGCCCTTCCTTTCCGTGTTGCTTAATAAACTGTGGCTGGCCTTCCACTCCGTGTTGGGTAACCATTCCCTTTCTTTCTCCTCTTGGGTAAGCATGCCCTTTCTTTCCGACAGTGCCTTGCCTTGACAGTGTTCTGTATATTCAGTATTTGTGTGACAATCCACTTCCTTTCTCTCCGGGGCTGCCTATCCTTCATCAGCTTAGTGTCAGCTTGTGCCTATTAGACAGATAGGGCTTCCCTCACATCTTTTCAGGGAAAGGGATTTCAATGTTTCTCTGTGGCAGGGCTCTTCAACCCTGTGTCTTAGAGAGCTACCCTCCTGTAGGTTTTGCTACAACCCCAGTTGTAACTAACCTCATTCAGTTTAAGTGGCGGACGTAAAGGTAATGGCGGACTGAACGAAGTTATGTAGAGCACCTCAAGATAAAACGTAATATTCAATATCTGCAAGTTAGACTAAAATATAGCACTACATAATCTGGTGGGTGATAACCTTCAATCTGGATAATAACACAAAACAAATCTTAAGACTAGAGACATTTATCGACAAATATTACGAAAACAAGCAACACCCAAACATGATGGAGAGTAAGAACAGGGAACCGATTTCAAAACGAAAACGTGACTCTTCTACAGACACAGAACTCTTCTAATATTTCACCACCGGGAATGGTAAAGGTCGAAACCGATCTGTTAAAATCAATAAATGACAAACTGGATATACTTGAATTAGTTAGTAAGGATATAAAGAGTTGAAGGCAAGCCTAGAGATGAGTGATGAAAAAAGCTGCGACATTGAGAAGGAAACACACAAGCTAAAGGGACAGTCAATAAGATTGAAACCGAATGAATGAAATTAAAAAGAGAACACCGTTCTGAGGAAGCCTTACTGGACATACAAACTAGATCCATGAGAGAGAATCTGGTACTTACAGGTATCCAGGAGAAAGAAGGGGAAGTTCCTGAATCTGTAGTTAGAGAGTTCCTCCTTACAGCGCTTCAGATTCCACGCGAAGTTATCGACAAAATCCAACTTGAACTTGTACACCGCTTCGGACAGAGAGGGCAAAAGGTATGAACGCCCAATCGTTGCCAAATTTGCTTCATTTAACTTCTAGTTGCACACAATCCGGATCCGGGAGCACCCCCATCAGTAAAAAAGCTGACTAGCAATAGCCTAGCATAGCGTCACAAGTAAATACTAGCATCTAAATATCATTAAATCACAAGTCCAAGACACCAGATGAAAGATACACATCTTGTGAATCCAGCCATCATTTTCTGATTTTTTAAATGTTTTACAGGGAAGACACAATATGTAAATCTATTAGCTAACCACGTTAGCAAAAGACACCATTTTTTCTTTGTCCACCATTTTTTCTCTCCACCAGTAGCTATCACCAATTCGGCCAAATAAAGATATTGATAGCCACTAACCAAGAAAAAACCTCATCAGATGACAGTCTGATAACATATTTATTGTAATAGGATAGTTTTTGTTAGAAAAATGTGCATATTTCAGGTAGTAATCATAGTTTACAATTGCACCCACCATCACAACTCGACTAGAATAAATACAGAGAGCAACGTGTATTACCAATTTACTCATCATTAAAACGGATTTCCTACTATGTTATTATCACCAGCATGTAGCCATTTTGTCACTTTCATTTATATCAGCGTCAATCAACTTCAAATTACTAATTTAATTGAAATCATAATAACGAAGAAATGGTAAACAAAATGGCTGAAACATTTAGATGATCACACAGTGCTGGGTATTGTTTAATATGCTGTCTATCTAGAGTGCTAACATGCAGTACCATCTGGTATTTCTAGATGGACAGCAGAGCAGGTACTCAGGCTTTCCATTACCCTTGTCAGTGCATCACTGCTGTGGGACCTGAGCATCACTGCACTGCTCTGTTCAGTCAGCTCTGCTCTGCTCTGTTCTAGTTGCATGTCTCTTTTAGGGTTGTCCTTCTCACCCTATACCACCCTCTAGTCTACACTACCACAGAACACTACCACATTGCTATCACGTCCTCAGCCCTGGCTGGTCCTTCTGCTGCCTGTCTTAATGCCCTGCTTCCCAGCGCACCCCAGGGGGCCTGGTGATAGCCCGGGGCCAGGATGCTAATGCTGCTATGTCGCTACGCTAGTTCGACTCCCACCTCTTTGGAAAGAGCAGCAGCAGCGGAGGTGGAGGAGCATGGGACGTTATGCTAATGAGAGGACTTAGAGCAGGGTTTTTAATCAAGTGTTGGTAGTGGTCGGACAGCCATAGYACAGCTAGGCACAACTTTTACATCAGCTGACAAAGGAGAAAGCAGACGAATGTTACACTGTGGATTTATTTCGCTGCCGACATGGCTGCTCTGCTCACCAAACAGGCCTAACAAACCTTAATGAAGACGGGGAAACCTCCCTGTCTGTCTAGGACAACTTTTATGTTCAGTTATCGCAAACATATATTGGGAATGTATTTACTAAATTGGAATATTGGGAAAAAGTCATATTGGTTTTAGTATGCTCTTCATTGTAAAACATACAAGGGTGTAAAAAGGAATCAACATAGACTAAAGAGCCTAGAATTCAAAAGGCCTACACTTTTACACCCGCTGGCCCTTCCGCTCCGTGTTGGTAAATAAACTGTGGCTGGCCCTTCCACTCCGTGTTGGTAAATAAACTGTGGCTGGCCCTTCCACTCCGTGTTGCTTAATAAACTGTGGCTGGCCCTTCTGCTCCGTGTTGGTTAATAAACTGTGGCTGGCCCTTCTGCTCCGTGTTGGTTAATAAACTGCGGC
>NW_019942625.1:267079-273825 GCF_002910315.2 Salvelinus sp. IW2-2015
CTGTGGCTGGCCCTTCTGCTCCGTGTTTGGTTAATAAACTGTGGCTGGCCCTTCTGCTCCGTGTTGGTTAATAACTGCGGCTGGTGCTTCCGCTCCGTGTTGGTTAATGAACTGTGGCTGGCCTTTCTGCTCCGTGTTGGTTAATAAACTGTGGCTGGCCTTTCCGGTCTGTGTTGGAAAATAAACTGTGTTTGACCTTTCGCTCCATGTTGCTTAATAAACTGTGGCTGGCCCTTCTACTCCATGTTGGTTGGTGAACTGTGGCTGGCACTTCCGCTCCATGTTGGTTAATAAACTGTGGCTGGCCCTTCTACTCCATGTTGGTTGGTGAACTGTGGCTGGCACTTCCGCTCCATGTTGGTTAATAAACTGTGGCTGGCCCGTCCGCTCCCTGTTGCTTAATAAACTGTGGCTGGCCCTTCCGCTCCGTTTTGGTTAATAAACTGTGGCTGGCCCTTCTGCTCTGTGTTGGTTAATAAACTGCGGCTGGTGCTTCCGCTCCGTGTTGGTTAATAAACTGTGGCTGGCCTTTCCGCTCCGTGTTGGTTAATGAACTGTTCTTGACCTTCTACTTCTTGTTGGTTAATGAACTGTTCTTGACCTTCTACTTCATGTTGGTTAATGAACTGCTCTTGACCTTCTACTCAGTGTTGGTTAATGAACTGTGGCTGGCCTTTCCACTCCGTGTTGGTAAATAAACTGTGATTGCCCTTCCGCTCCGTATTTGTAAATAAACTGTGGCTGGCCCTTCCGCTCTGTGTTGCTTAATAAACTGTGGCTGGCCCTTCCACTCTCCTTGTAGGTTAATAAACTGTGGCTGGCCCTTCCACTCCTTGTTGGTTAATGAACTGTGGCTGGCCCGTCCGCTTCTTGTTGGTTAATAAACTGTGGCTGGCCCTTCCGCTCCGTGTTGCTTAATAAACTGTGGCTGGCCCTTCCTTTCCATGTTGCTTAGTAAACTGTGGCTGGGCCTTCCGCTCCGTGTTGCTTAATAAACTGTGGCTGGCCCTTCCTTTCCGTGTTGCTTAATAAACTGTGGCTGGTGCTTCCGCTCCGTGTTGGTTAATGAACTGTGGCTGGCCCTTCCGCTCCGTGTTGCTTAATAAACTGTGATTGCCCTTCCGCTCCGTATTTGTAAATAAACTGTGGCTGGCCCTTCCACTCCGTGTTGCTTAATAAACTGTGGCTGTCCCTTCCACTCCGTGTTTGCTTATAACTGTGGCTGGCCCTTCCAAACTGTCCTTGTAGGTTATAACTGTGGCTGGCCTTTCCGCTTCTTGTGTTTAATAAATGTGGCTGGCCCTTCGCTCCTTGTTGGTTAATAAACTGTGGCTGGCCTTCTTTCCGTGTTGCTTATAAACCTGTGGCTGTGCCCTTCCGCTCCTTGTTGGTTAATAAACTGTGGCTGGCGGTCCGTTCCTTGTTGGTTAATAAACTGTGGCTGGCCTTCCTTCCGTGTTGCTTAATAAATGTGGCTGGCCCTTACTCCGTGTTGGGTAACATTCCTTTCTTTCTCCTCTTGGTAAGCATGCCCTTTCTTTCCGACAGTGCCTTGCCTTGACAGTGTTCTGTATTCAGTATTTTGTGTGACATCCACTTCTTTCTCTCCGGGGCTGCCTATCCTTCATTCAGCTTAGTGTCAGTTGTGCCTATGACAGATAGGGCTTCCTCACATCTTTTCAGGGAAAGGGATTTCAATGTTTCTCTGTGGCAGGGCTCTCTAACCCTGTGTCTTAGAGAGCTACCCTCCTGTAGGTTTTTTGCTACCAACCCCAGTTGTAACTAACCTAATTCAGTTTAAGTGGCGGAGTAAAGGAATGGCGGACTGAAACGAAGTTATGTAGGCACTCAAGATAAAACGTAATATTCAATATCTGCAGTTAGACTAAAATATTAGCACTACATATCTGGTGGGTGATAACTTCAATCGGATAATACACAAAACAAAATCTTAAGACTAGAGACATTTATCGACATATTACGAAAACAAGCAACACCAAACTGATGAGAGTACAGGAAGGGAACCGATTTCAAAACGAAAACGTGACTCTTCTACAGACACAGACTCTTTCTATATTCACCACGGGAATGGTAAGGTCGAAACCGATTGTTAAAATCAATAATGAACAATGGATATACTTGATTAGTTAGTAAGATATTAAAAGAGTTGAAGGCAAGCCTAGAGATGAGTGATGAAAAAGCTTGCGACATTGGAGAAGGAAACAACAGCTAAAAGGGACAGTCATAAGATTGAAACCGAAATGAATGAAATTAAAAGGAGAACACCGTTCTGAGGGAAGTTACTGGACATACAAACTAGATCATGAGAGAGAATCTGGTACTTAAGGTATCCAGGAGAAAGAAGGGGAAAGTTCCTGAATTGTAAGTTAGAGAGTTCTCCTTACAGCGCTTCAGATTCCACGCGAAGTTTATCGACAAATCCAACTTGCTTGTACACCGCTTCGGACAGAGAGGGCAAAGGTATGAACGCCCAATCGTTGCAAATTTGCTTCATTTAACTTTCTAGTTTGCACACATCCGGATCCGGGAGACCCATCAGTAACAAAAGCTGACTAGCATAGCCTAGGATAGCGTCACAAGTAAATACTAGCATCTAATATCATTAAATCACAAGTCCAAGACCCAGATGAAAGAATACACATCTTGTGAATCCAGCCATCATTTCTGATTTTTTAAATGTTTTACAGGGAAGACACAATATGTAAATCTATTAGATTTAACCAGTTAGCAAAGACACCATTTTTCTTTGTCCCACATTTTTTTTCTCACACCAGTAGCTATCACCAATTTCGGCCAAATAAAGATATTGATAGCCACTAAGCCAGAAAAAACCTCATCAGATGACAGTCTGATAAATATTTATTGTATATGGATAGTTTTTGTTAGAAAAATGTGCATATTTAGGTAAGACCGTCATAGTTTTACAATTGCAACCACATCACAACTCGACTAGAATAAATACAGAGAGCCAACCGTGTATTACCAATTTAACTTACCATATAACTTTCATGAAAATAAGCAACTCATAGAATGGAAAGAAGCAGATTTGTGATCAACATATTTAGATTTTCTAGCGTTTTACAGCGAAAACACAATAAATTGTTATAATAAGCATAACCAATGTGCAACGTTACCAGCATGAATCAAGGCAAGAGGGAGAGATAAGGTTTGTTACAAAAATATATTAAATTTTTTCACTACATTCTCCAGAATTCTTCGATGACAGTCATGTACCATCATATTACATACATAATATAGAGTTGTTTGAAATGTGCATATTTAAGCCACAAAAACACGTGGTTATACAATGAGAATAGTAGCAAACTGCTGAAAGTGTCGGCGATATATTTAGAGTGATCTAGTCCTAATCGTCTAATCATAAACTTGACTAAAAATAAGGGTTGAAGGAATCGAAAGACAATAGTTCTTATGCAACTCGCTGACTTACATTAGTAATTATCCTTACTGTGCTACCGCGCCAAGCGAAGCTCACATAAAAATGGCGCATAATGCGTTTTAAAATTTTTACACAGAACGCGATTTATCATCATAAATAGTTCTACGTGAGTGTTCTTCTCATATTCTTGGGCATGTATCTTTCATTGGGTCTATAGCTTTTGAGTCGAAAGATGTTCTCTTGTCCGTCGAATGGCATAACGTTCGGTATGTAGCGGAAACGTGCCCAGCTCTGGAAGGGTGTCACAATAGATGCCTCAATTCGCTAACGGATATTCATTGCTATAAAAACGGTTTAATTACACTACGTTATGATTTTTTTAACACTATACAAGTAGAAAAAATGACCGGCGATATATTTGGCTACCAAGGCTTGGAAGAGGTCGATCAACGTCTTTCGCGTCGCGAAGGGTTCCAAAGGAAAGTACTTCGCGGTCTTTTGTGTTTTATAGGGTGATTGCGCAATCGATCCATTCAATTGTCAGATTACTGACATTAAGAGGAGGTGTAGGCGTGTTTGTATCTCATAGCATTCAAGGGACATTAAAATGACCTGGGTTTTAGAGGCAAGATTTTGTTGCTGTAAGGCTGTAGAGTAGAGTTTGTTCACTCAGAGACATAATTCCCAGGTTATAGAAATAGAGAAGTGTTTTCTTCCAATATAACAATAATATGCATATTGTAGCGCAAGGATTGACTACTAGGACGTTTAATTTGGTCAATGTCAAAAATTGTGCTAACAGACCCTATTGAAAAGGTTAAAAACTAAGTGTCATTGTAACGCTGATGATTCTGTTTTTTTAAAACCACAACTAGAGTCTCTCAATTTTTAAGATTAGCAAATAGATAAGATTTGCACATGGGAGGAAAATACTTGTTATTGTGGAAATCACCCTGATTAAACTCTTAGTCATATCAGTTTTTACCTATTTGCTTATGGTTTTGGCTACCCTAGTGACTGCTTTTTAATTATATGACAAAAATATTCAATTTTATTTGGAACGGCAGCCCGATAAAATTAAAGGGTATTTCTTCGAATATGAATTCGGAGGCAGAAATGATTTAAATTTAAAGCATTAGCTCTCATAAGGCATCAGTCAACAAGTTATATTATCCAATGGTTCTCTTAGTAAGATTGGTACGATGTCTATCCTATGTTCAAGAAGGGCTTTTTCTTTATTCAGATTCCACTGCTGACTTTCAGTTGTTTGAAAGGAAATCATCTCCAATATCTTATTTTTTAACAGCTTAGAAAGTTTGGTTGCAATTTCAGTTCAATCCCCTGTACGGCGGAACAAAATAGTACAGCAAATATTGTGGTTAATTCAAATATAAGTATTGATAAAAAAATGCTGATTTATCGAATATTTTTAAAAAGGTATAGTTTTAGTGAATGATATCATAAATAGGACTGGTGGAGTTATGTCACTGCAGCTAAACAGACTATGGGAAATGTCTGCTCTACACAAAATTACCAATTATTGGCAGCATTAACCAAAATGGAAGAGTGGCAGTGAAGGGGAAAAAAGTAGGACTTGTATGTCGGCATGTATTAAAGAACATATAATGGTTACAGAAAAGTGTGATAAATAAGAACATATTCCGAATTTCATTTAAGGAAAACGGACAGCTGTGCATATTTGTAAAATAGTTGGAAGAGATTTTTTTCGAATGTAACATTCTGGTAATGGTTTATGATTGAATACGCAAAACACGCCGGATTCAAACTCTGAATTTTTCTATTTAAATACATAACAAAATTTTGCAACTAATAGAATGCTATTATTATATATATGGGGGGGGGGGGGGAAACATACATTTCCAGTCTGCAGATTCTGCTGTGAGGAGGCGAGTCATAGTATTTATTTTGTATTGTCCCATATGTAGTTTTTTGGTCACAGGTAGAATGGTTTGAAGAATTGCAACATTTGCCTAGAACTACGCTACAGATAGCAATAGGGATTTGAAAAAAGCATAGTCATCAATCAATAATATACGATAATTATTTAGCAAAAAATGTTTATTTTTAATTTACAATCTGTAGAGCTATGAGAATGGACGGTTAAATCTTTTTGTGTTTTAGCATCAAAGCACAGTTGATAAAATTATGGCAAATAAAATCCGAAATGGATGATGTTGGAAGATAGATGGGAAGGGTTGAGTGGAGCTGAAGGGTGGGACTAATAACAAGATAAACAATGTAGGGCATACGGGATCTGTGAAATGTGTATAGGTTCGGAGCTTTTGTGAAATAGCACAGTTACAAGTGGAAATCAAACTGGATGGACATCAGAAATAGAGGAAGGACTAAGAACAAACAAGAGAGAACTATTGTAAAGTAGACTGTCTATAAAATGTGTATAAGATGTATAAATTGAAGGTAAAAGCAGAAGTGTTTATTAGTTTACTCCAATTGGGGATCAGTGGTAGGGTTTGCGGGGAATAATAATAAAGGTATATWCTTTAAAAAAGTATGTATGTCTATATAGGTATGTGTATGTATATATGTTTATATGTATGCATACGTGTATGGATATATATATTTACGCCAAAAATATGGGGGTTTGATGCAGACAATTACATTGGAAGCAACATTCTTTCCGCAATATTAAGCTGATCCACCCCTAAAATAAAAAATAAAAAAACTCTTTCAGTTTATTGAACAAGATAATTATTAATGAGTTACAGGATGGTAGCTCTCCAGGAACAGGGTTGGAGAGCCCTGCAGTCTATCATGACAGCTGTGATTACTCTGACGGACATGGTGTTGTCTTCTCCTCCTTCTCTCCCCATGCAGTCATTATGAGCAGGACCGCAATGCGCTCAAGAAGAGGGAGTGGGAGCGGCGGACTCAGGAGGTGCAGCAGGACGAAGATCTCTTCTCCTCTGGGTTTAATCTCTTTGGGGAGCCATACAAGGTAAGGGCCTGGGAAGGAAGAAAGGAAGGAAGGAAGGGCGTGAGGAGTTGGGAAGGAGGTCAATCAGCATGCAGCATCCCATCTCCCATCACTTTTCCTAGGGCATCGCCTGGCAGCAAGCATGATGTAAGTTGCTTGATAAAATAAGTTTATACTCCCAGCTTCTACACCCCTCCCTAATATACCCCAGCTTCCACCCCCAATTATTCCTCCAACTTCCACCCCCCATTATACCCCAAGCTTCAACCCCTCCCATTATACCACCTACACCCCACCCCATTATACCCCATCTTCTGCTCCCCCATTATTCCCCAGCTTCTATTCCCCAATTATTCCCCCAGCATCTACCCC
>NW_019942625.1:281062-284534 GCF_002910315.2 Salvelinus sp. IW2-2015
TTTTGCATTGTTGCTGTTTGTCTTCTGTCTTTTTTTCTCTTAGTTCATTTTCTTGGTTGTTGGTGCATTGGGGGTCTTGGGGTGGGGAATGGAATTAGTAGTATTTTTATTACATTTTTTCTTCTTGGGAGTGGTCTCGGATGGTTGAGGACAGCTATTGGGGAACTGTGGGGGGATCTTGGAGGGTTCGGGTTCACGTTTTTTGGCCTGGTCTGAGATCTGTCAACGTGCCCTTGAGCAGGCCATTGACCTGGATGCTTCTGTGTGTCGCTCTGAATGGGAGTCTGTTGGATGACTGGTATATGTAGTTGTTGAGGGCTTCACTGCAAGTATATTGTATGTTTCGATATTCCCCCCAAAATATGATAATAATAATCAAATTAAATATAAAATAAATAAATACAAAACAACAGTTGTAGTACAGTAAGGTTACTTACTACAAACTGTTCGCTGCTCTGGCACCCCAATGGTGGAACAAACTCCCCCACGACGCCAGGTCAGCGGAGTCAATCACCACCTTCCGGAAACACCTGAAACCCCACCTCTTTAAGGAATACCTAGGATAGGATAAAGTAATCCTTCTAACCCCCCCCCCCCCCCTTAAAAGAGTTAGATGCACTGATGGCTACACTATTGTAAAGTGGTTGTTCCACTGGATATCATAAGGTGAATGCACCAACTTGTAAGTCGCTCTGGATAAGAGCGTCTGCTAAATGACTTAAATGTAAATGTAATGTTACATATGAACTTGATGTAGTGTCAGCAATGGAACTGCATTGTCCTAAAAATAGAAAGATGGCTTTAATCAGGCTATACTGTAGTTAGAGGTTTAGAGCCTGAGACATATCTATGCTCCAGACTCCTACAGTGTCATTGACTCAGCTGCTTAATAGTCATTGATGTCATCACATCTGCAGGAGAATGGACACTCCACTCCAGGCTTCAGTGTCCGGGCATGTAAACTGGGGGATTTAAGGGCCGGTGAAATGATGTGTGTTTAGAAACCAATGTGTGCTGTTAGTGCTTGACTGGTTCAGCGATGCTTTCTCTTTAGCCCTCTCTCTCTCTACTTCTTTCTCTCTCTCTCCCTCTCCCAGCCCAGTGCTCAGTAGAGAGTAATAGCAATACTTTRCTCTCCTCTTTCCTCTCTTCATCTCAGGCCGCTATTAGTTAATCCCGCTTTAATCCTGTTTAATGGAACTATGCTGTTAGCAGCTATTTGGGACTGATTTACTGCTTTCCACTGGCACCCAGAGAGACGCCCCAGAGCAGAGGAGAGCTGGCTGTACCTTCAGAAGCCCCCTGGCCCCCTCCTGGCTCCTAGTCTCCCTGGTTCCCCTGCCCCTCATGGTCCCCCAGACCCCCGGTCCCTCCTTCTCCCTGGTACCCCAGTGGTCAGCCCCGGTACTGGATGTTTTAGTCATGGCACCAGCGTTACCATTGAGGAGCAGACCCCTAGAGATAGAGAAGGAGATACATTAATTAATTCTATGCTAATTTGGCTCTCCAGGGGTGTATGCAATGTAAAAGATGTAATATAAAATACTTTTCTTTTTTTAAATGCAATTGTATTTTCCCCTAATCTTCTTCGCTGTCAGATATTATCAATAGGTTTTAAAAGTAGGATTGCGACATATCAAATTGTTTTTCATTTACATTCCCAGTTTCTTTCAGAATTGTATTGTGGTTCATAGCTGAGTCTCCCTTACATCTGCTAGCTCCTGGATCCCCTGCTGTTGTTAGTGCTCTATTGATTTAAGACGATTCGTGCTAGGTGTTTACTCATGTGGACCCATATTGATGCTCTTTATTGGGAACCACTAATGGATATTATGCAAACTGCTGAGGCATTCTGCTCCTGCACCAGTGAGGAGGGAAGGCTTTTACAGGCAAAGATAACCAGACTGGTTTACAAAGGAGAGAGACCATTTAACAGATAACAATTGCTGGATGAGTCTTTGCTCTGCGTCTTTCACTCGTTCTTTTTTTGTTATTTTTCATATTTTTGTTCATTTCCATATTGAAGGCAAATTACATTACTGTAAAATGATAATCGCAATTGTGAACATTGCCAATCCCATGACAAGCAGTGAGAGAGAAGAATACACATCATTTCATCAGTCTCAGTCCAGGGTAGTTACAGTACATATCATCAGTCTCAGTCCAGGGTAGGTACAGTATCTATCATCAGTCTCAGTCCAGGGTAGTTACAGTCTCAGTCCAGAGTAGTTACAGTCTCAGTCCAGGGTAGTTATGTATTATCGTATCCCTGTAGTGTGTCCCTGTAGCGTTTCCCTTTAGCGTGTCCCTGTAGTGCATCCCTGTAGCATATCCCTGTAGCGTATCCCTGTATCCCTGAAGCGTATCCCAGTAGGTTATCTCTGTAGCGTATCCCTGTAGCGTATCCCTGAAGCGTATCCCAGTAGGTTATCTCTGTAGCGTATCCCTGTAGCGTATCCCTGTAGCGTATCCCTGTAGCGTATCCCTGTAGCATATACCTGTCGTGCATCCCTGTAGCGTATCGCTGTAGTTTATATCTGTAGTGTATCCCTGTAACGTATCCTTGTAGCATATCCCTGTAGTTTATCTCTGTAACGTATCCTTGTAGCATATCCCTGTAGTTTATCTCTGTAACGTATCCTTGTAGCATATCCCTGTAGTTTATCTCTGTAGCATATCCTTGTAGTTTATCTCTGTAGCATATCCTTGTAGTTTATCTCTGTAGCATATCCCTGTAGTTTATCTCTGTAGCATATCCCTGTAGTTTATCCCTGTAGAGTACACCTGTAGTTTTTCCCTGTAGTTTATACCTGTGTTTTATCCCTGTAGCGTATCCTGTTGTTTATCCCTGTAGTGTATCCCTCTAGTTTATACCTGTGGTGTATCCCTCTAGTTTATACCTGTGGGACCTGTCGTGATAATCCTCTACGTTTAATACTCCACCTGTGGTGTATCCCCTAGTTTATTACCTCTGTGGTGTATCCTTGTAGTAGTAATCCCGAGAGCCGTATCCCCTATAGCTTATCCCTGTATTTATCTCTGTAGGGTACCCGTGTATGCTCACTCATATGCTTTACTTGTAGCGATATGATTCTGTAGCGTATCCTTGTACAGGTACTCTCCCTGTAGTTAAAAACCTGTAGATGTGTATTTCTGTATCCCTGTAGCGTACTCTCGGTAGAGTATCCCTATAGTACGTCTGTGTGCCCGGTAAGCATATCTCTGTAGTTTATACTATTTATTAACTCTGTAGCGTATCCTCGCTGTAGTTACTCATCCCTGTAGCAAGCATTCTCCTCGTAGAACCGGATATCCCTTGTAGGCATATATTGCGCTGTTGTGGTATTCCTCGTATCCCTGCTAGCATATCCGCTTTACTGTCACTTCTGCGTATTCCCCTCTGTAGCTCTATCCCTCCTGTATCTTCGTTATATTTTAGCGTATATGGTCCTCTGTAAGGCTTATTTCCGAA
>NW_019942625.1:290658-292007 GCF_002910315.2 Salvelinus sp. IW2-2015
ACTCCACAAACAGACAAACAGGTTTGTCTTTTAGCATATGCTAAACAGAGATATTCCTGCCTCCCACTTGTTCAGAAAGCTCCTGTTTTCTGCCTTTCTTTTTCGCCAATTTTGTGAAGGGATAGCGCTCACAGTGCTGTAGCGTCTATGTTTGCTATGACTACTGTGTCCACAGAGGAGAGGGCGTTTCTGGGTCCTGTCCTGATTGGCGCGCGAAAACAACAGCAGCAGCATTATGGGATTCGTAGTATTAGCTGTCGAATGCGCTGTAATACCGGCGGGCCAGTCTCTAGTAGTAATTGGTATTGTCTCGCGGGCCAAATATAAATTACCCCCGCGGGCCAAATCTGGCCGCGGGCCAGAGTTTGACACCCATGCTGTAGTGTACCTCCTCTAGCTTTCATTACCTGTGTTATCCCTCTAGTTATATACCTTGACCTGTGGTGTATCCCTCTAGTTTATACCTGTGGTGTATCCCTCTAGTTTATACCTGTGGTGTATCCCTCTAGTTTATACCTGTGGTGTATCCCTGTAGAGTATCCCGAGAGCGTATCCCTATAGCTTATCCCTGTAGTTTATCTCTGTAGTGTATCCCTGTAGCATATCCATATGGCTTATCCTTGTAGCGTATATCTGTAGCGTATCCTTGTAGCGTATCCCTGTAGTTTATACCTGTAGTGTATCCCTGTATCCCTGTAGCGTATCTCTGTAGAGTATCCCTATAGCTTGTCCCTGTAGCATATCTCTGTAGTTTATACCTGTAGCGTATCCCTGTAGTTTATCCCTGTAGCATTTCCCTGTACCATATCCCTGTAGCATATCGCTGTTGTGTATCTCTGTATCCCTGTAGCATATCCCTGTAGCGTATCCCTGTAGCATATCCCTGTAGTTTATATTTGTAGCGTATCCCTGTAGCTTATCCKTGAAGCATATCCCTGTAGCGTATCCCTGTAGTTTATATCTGTAGTGTATCCCTGTAGCGTATCCCTGTAGCGTATCCCTATAGCGTATCCRTGTAGTTTATACCTGTAGTGTTTCCCTGTATCCCTGTAGCATATGCCTGTAGCATATCCCTGTAGTTTATACCTGTAACGTATCCCTGTAGCATATCCCTGTAGCATAACTCTGTAGCGTATCTCTGTATCCCTGTAGCATATCCCTGTTTCCCTGTAGCATATCCTATAGCGTATACCTGTGTCCTTGTGGCGTATACCTGTGTCCCTGTAGCGTATACCTGTAGCGTATCCCTGTAGTGTATACCTGTAGCGTATCCCTGTAGCATATACCTGTGTCCCTGTACCGTATACCTGTAGCGTATCCCTGTAGCATATACCTGTGTCCCTGTACCG
>NW_019942625.1:292807-300017 GCF_002910315.2 Salvelinus sp. IW2-2015
AATACCGGTTTCTTTCATTTAATGTTCATGTTATGGGGATTTTTATATAAAGGAAATTTGTCTTTTGTGTCTGTTGAAAATTAAAGATTACTGACAGAGCCATAAGAAAATATTGCTTTATTTATCTGATCATATTGGAATATATTTGTTAGGTTTTCAGTAGGTTCAATTAGGTTCACTAGACTATATGCGTCATTTAAAAAATTTTCAATGAACATTCGAACAGTCCGGCCCTCGGCTTGTAGCTAAATTTTTTATTTGGCCCTCCGTCCATTTGACTTTGACACCCCTGCTGTAGCGTATCCCTGTATCCCTGTAGCGTATCCCTGTAGCGTGTACCTGTGTCCCTGTAGCTTATCCCTGTATCGTATACCTGTGTCCCTGTAGCGTATCCCTGTAGCGTATCCCTGTAGCGTACCCTTGTAGCGTATCCCTGTATCGTATCCCTGTAGCGTATCCCTGTATCCCTGCAGCGTATCCCTGTATCGTATCCCTGTATCCCTGTATCGTATCCCTGTATCCCTGCAGCGTATCCCTGTATCCCTGCAGCGTATCCCTGTATCCCTGCAGCGTATCCCTGTATCCCTGCAGCGTATCCCTGTATCCCTGCAGCGTATCCCTGTTGCCTGTGTATTACTTAACATCCTCAAAGCATACTCCCCCACAGACATTATATGGAAGATGTGTCAATGTCTTCTACACATTCACAGATATCCTTGGGATCCTTTGGAATTCTCTACTATACTGTGATGTCACTACAACAACAACTAGCTGTGGATAAAACCTACTTTCCCCTTGTCATACAGTATGAATCAGCTCAGTCAAATTCGCTTTTAATTATACTCTTTGTTTCTCAGATCTCATCTCAGTTCAATCATAAAGGCTAGCATTAAGCCATGATCCCACCGATGTGCTTTAATCCTGAACCATTGCTTGGCAAAGTCATGATGGCAGAGCTGTGGTGGGGTTGCAGAATTGTGTTGGAGTGGCAGGGCTGTGGTGGGGTAACAGGGCTGTGGTGGGGTGGTAGGGTTGTGATGGCACGCTGGGTTTGAACTGTGGGATCTGACACTGATTTAGAGAGCAAACAAAGCCTCCCATTGAGAGACTGTTGGCCTGTACAGAGTTTTATTGCCCTAGTGCCCCGACCCAGCACATCACTACTGCTGCCTGCCACCATTCAAAGTCTGTCTCTTTAGTATTCTCCTATTCAAATGCTTTTTCAGATCCTCTCTGCACATATACGCACAAACACATACGTACACACATAAACACACACACACACTTCAACGGAGCTGCTTCCTATTTTAACCCTGTACCGTGTCCCTGTAGCATATCCCTGTAGTGTATCCCTCTAGCGTAACCCTGTAGCTTGTTGCACTGTATTGTACACTACCTCATACTGAACCGCTTACTTGTCCTTGAGCTGTCCCTGTGTGCATTTCCCTCTAGCGTAACCTGTTAGCTTGTTCCCTGTAGCTGTCCCTGAGCGGTGTCCCTGTTTTGATCGCGCTGTAGCGTAACCTGTAGCTCTTGTCCATGTAGGCAGGTATCCCTGTAGTGATCCCTGCTAGTGTATCCCTGTGAGCGTGTTCCCTGTAGCGGTGGTCCTTGGTAGCTCTGTCCCTTGTAGCGATCCCTTGTAGGCCGCTAGCGTAATCTGTGCATGTCCCTGTAGCATATTCCCTGTAAGCCGTCTAGCGTAACCCTTATAGCGTTAGGCTTGTCCACGTAGCTGTCCTTAGTGGCTATTCCCGTAGGCCTCTGACCGAACGTAACCGCCCGTAGCATGTCCCGTAGCGAGATGCCCTGTTAGCGAATATCCCTGTAGCCGGGTCTAGTGTAAACCCCGATAGCGTGTCCCGTCCGCACCTGTTCTCTGTAGCGTAGTCCCTGTAGCCACCTATCCGCCTGTCACCTCTAGCGTAAACCCAATGTTAGCGTGTCCATTGTAGCATCTGTCCCGTGTAGTGCTTCAATTTAGTTATTTCCTCTTGAGTAGATCAGTTACTCTCCCCGTAGTGCATTCCCGTCTAGCGTAAAACCCGTGTAGCGTTTTGTCCCTTGTAGCATGTCCCTTTGTAGCGTTATCCCTGTTAGTGTGCATCCCTTAGTTTTAACCCTGTAGCATGTCCCTGTTTATTATTTTGCTTAGTTCCTCCAAAAATTGTGTTTTAGTGTTTTAGGGGCGGGGTTTGGTTTTGATGTTAATCCCTGTAGTCCTCTAGTGATAATCCTGTAGCGTTTTTGCCCTTTAGTTATATCCCTTGTTAGCGTGTCCCTGTAGCGTATCCCTGTAGCCTCTAGCGTAACCCTATAGCGTGTCCCTCTAGCATATCCCTGTAGCATGTCCCTGTAGCGTGTCCCTGTAGCGTATCCCTGTAGCATGTCCCTGTAGCGTGTCCCTGTAGTGTATCCCTGTAGCATGTCCCTGTAGCGTGTCCCTGTATCCCTGTAGCATATCCCTGTAGCGTATCCTTGTATCCCTGTAGTGCATCCCTCTAGTGTAACCCTATAGCATGTCCCTGTAGCATGTCCCTGTAGCGTATCCCTGTAGTGCATCCCTCTAGCGTAACCCTGTAGCGTGTCCCTGTAGCATATCCCTGTAGCGTGTCCCTGTAGTGTGTCCCTGTAGCGTGTCCCTGTAGCGTATCCCTGTATCCTTGTAGCGTATCCATGTAGCATATCGTTGTAGCGTATCCATGTAGTGTATCCCTGTATCCCTGTAGCGTATCCATGTAYCATATCGTTGTAGRGTATCCATGTAGTGTATCCCTGTATCGTAGCCGTGTAGCATAACCCTGTTGTGCATCCCTGTACCGTATCCCTGTTGTGCTTACTGCGGAAGTTGTCATAATTAATGTGTAAGTCTATGGAATGGGGTGAGAACCACAAGCCTCCTAGGTTTTGTATTGATGTCAATGTACCCAGAGGAGGACGGAAACTAGCTGTCCTCTGTCTACACCATGGTGCTACCCTACAGACTGCTTTTGATGCAAAACAGTGTGTTTTAATGAATATATTTAGTATAGTTATATCTAAAAAGGGTCATTTTAAATAATTCAACATTTTAAATGTTTCACTATTTTTATTTGTATAAAATTCACTAAGGATGGTCCTCCCCTTCCTCTGAGGAGACGCCAATGACCTAGGCTTATAACGCCAATGACCTAGGCCTTTGAGTAACTTTGCTTCAGGTCATGTTATTATACGTACAAAGGAATCTAGCCTGAGAGCCCTTTGGAGCAGGACATGTAATGTRCATGGCCTTTTCATTGCAAAAGTCCTGATCTTCTCAAAAATATATGTTTGCCGGGTTGTGTCCAGTCTGGGGGATGCTTTCATCTCTGGGAGGAAGGACATCAACATTGTACAGCAGCTGAAACCTGGTTCCATCTTTGTGGAAGCTCATTGGCAACAACAACACCAGGCTCCAGACAATTAAAGCTGTAAAGGAGGAAAACAGAGAAAAATAGACAAGACATTAAAACCTTGCATACCAGCGATAACATTCATTGACCCCCAAGTCCAAGCAATACTCTCAACATAGCTGAAGTTTTGCTTGTTCACCCTCAATCATCTCCTGCCAGCAGCATACCACTCTGCATCCCACTGCTGGCTTGTTTCTGAAGCTAAGCAAGGTTTGTCCCTGTATGGGAGACCAGATGCTGCTGGAAGGGGTGTTGGAAGGCCAGTAGGAGGCACCCTTTCCTCTGGTCATGTTTTTATATACAGTGGGGAGAACAAGTATTTGATACACTGCCGATTTTGCAGGTTTTCCAACTTACAAAGCATGTAGAGGTCTGTCATTTTTATCATAGGTACACTTCAACTGTGAGAGACGGAATCTAAAAAAATCCAGAAAATCACATTGTATGATTTTTAAGTAATTAATTTGCATTTTATTGCATGACATAAGTATTTGATACATCAGAAAAGCAGAACTTAATATTTGGTACAGAAACCTTTGTTTGCAATTACAGCGATCATACGTTTGCTGTAGTTCTTGACCAGGTTTGCACACACTACAGCAGGGATTTTGAAACATAGTACCCGGGGAAATACCAGCTAGGCAAAACAATCCCACACAAAGACATGGGGGGAACAAGACAAAACAAATGGAACAATGAAAAATGGAGTGGCYATGGCTAGAAGGCCGATGACGTCGACCGCCGAACGCCGCCCGAACAAGGAGGGGAGCCGACTTCGGTGGAAGTCGTGACAACAGCTTTGCACACTCTTGGCATTCTCTCAACCAACTTCATGAGGTAGTCAGCTGGAATGCTTTTCCATTAACAGGTGTGCCTACTTAAACGTACATTTGTGGAATTTCTTTCCTTCTTAATACGTTTGAGCCAATCAGTTGTGTTTTTGTGTGTCTTTTGGTAAAAGAAAAAGTCCATATTATGGCAAGAACAGCTAAAATAAGCACAGAGAAACAACAGTCTATAATTACTTTAAGAATTTAAAGTCAGTCAATCCTGAACATTTCAAGAACTTTGAAAGTTTCTTCAAGTGCAGTCGCAAAAACCATCAAGCGCTAGGATGTACCTGGCTCTCATGAGGACCACCACAGGAAAAGAAGACCCAGAGTTACCTCTGCTGCAGAGGATAAGTTCATTAGAGTTAACTGCACCTRAGATTGCAGACCAAATAAATGCTTCACAGAGATCAAGTAACAGACACTTCTCAACATCAACTGTTCAGAGGAGACTGCGTGAATCGGGCCRTCATGGTTGAATTGCTGCAYGTAAACCACTACTAAAGGACACCAATAAGAATACAAGACTTGTTTTGGCCAAGAAACACGAGCAATGGACATTAGACCAGTGGAAATCTGTCCTTTGGTCTGATGAGTCCAAATTTGAGATTTGTGAGACGGAGAGTAGGTGAACGGATAATGTTCGTATGTGTGGTTCCCACTGTGAAGCATGGAGGAGGAGGTGTTATGGTGTGGGGGTGCTTTTCTGGTGACACTGTCTGTGATTTATTTAGAAAACAAGGCACACTTAACCAGCATGGCTACCACAGAATTCTGCAACGATACGCCATCCCATCTGGTTTGTGCTTCGTGGGACTATCATTTGTTTTTCAACCGGACAACGACCCAACACACCTCCATGCTGTATAAGGGCTATTTGACCAAGAATGAGAGTGATGGAGTGCTGCATCAGAAGACCTTGCCTCCACAATCACCCGATCTCAACCCAAATGAGGTTTGGGTTTGGGATGAGTTGGACCGCAGAGTGGAAGAAAAGCAGCTCAGCATATGTGGGAACTCCTTCAAGACTGTTGGAAAAGCATTCCTCATGAAGCTGGTTGAGAGAATGCCAAGAGTGTGCAAAGCTGTCATCAATCTAAAATGTATATAAATTWGTTTAACACGTTTTTGGTTACTACATTATTCCATATGTGTTATTTCGTTGTTTTGATGTCTTCACTATTATTCTACAAAGTAAAAAATAGTAKAAATAAATAAAAACCCTTGAATGASTAGGTGTGTCCAACCTTTTGACTGGTACTGTATAAAAACATAAATTTACAGCAGTGTAWCTTATCTGTGAATAAAATCTATAGTAGATAGCCAGATAAAGTGAGATTGTTATACTTCTACGGCCTAGTGAAGTTACTCCTTTCATCAGCTGTAGTTAGTCTCTATCCAGAGCAGTCAGACTGCAGTCAGTGCACTGAAGGACAGCCCTGKTCCAACCCCAGCAGCCCAGMMCTCATTCCTTCTTTACACAAGAGCTCTTTGTGCCCTGTCTTTGCACTCACTGAGAACGACAGCGTCTGGGAGGTCTACAAGTGCCCCTTCAACATCACACTCACTAAAAATACTGAGCCCTCACCGCATGGCTTAAATAACCTGTGTGTGCTTAGGCTCCCCTTTGGAGGACATGCTGACGGTGGAAAACAGACTACTGCTTTGGGCTGGTTGCTGGTTGGTCAAACACAGACTGCTGTTACAGTAGGGTTCGGTCTATGCTGCCTGGTCTGTTTGAGGCTTTTCCATCTCTGGCTCCTGAAATGATGACTGACCTGATACAGGGGTCACTCCTCATTTGAGACAAACATTTGGACACATCCAGGACTTTGAAAGACCCGTTGAAAGCCATCCAGTTGTCCGGTTAGATATCCCAAACACTTGGTGAATCCCTCCCTCTCTCTCTGTGCCCCTGTGTCCTAATAAACTGCCCCATTTCAGCCCTTATGTTCAACCTCTGCCATCACTGCTCAGCAACCACTCCAATGACAGTAACTGGGGATAGTTATCCATTTGGGTGAGCTAAAATGCAATTATTTTTGGAACAACAACCGCACAGCCATTAGAGTTTTATGGGAGACAAGGGTGGTCAGGGGTGATGCTTGGCATGCAGAGAGAATTTTAGCCCTAGCTAGCATCCTCTTCGGTTGACAGGTCAAAGGTTAACCACCCAGAAGATGATTCCCCCTCACAGCAGCATGTCTCTTCATGCTCTACACCATCCCTTCCCCGGACCATCAACCATTATTTGTTTATTTACTTTTATGCTGTTAACATTGAGTTGTGCAAATACACCGGCTTATGCTTCCTGAGTCTGACGTAGTGTTGTACTATTACTATCACCACAGTCCTCTGTGATACCAAACGCTGCTACACTGTACGCATGTATCTTTCCCCTWTGTTGCTTTTCAATAGCCTCATTATATCCCTATACAGAAAACAGCTTGGCAATTTTATTGTATGACTGAAATTAATCTTAATTTGCAGTTCTTTTCAAATAGATAGTGATGTGTTTCTGTTATAATTTCTGTTTATATAGGGTGCATCTTAGCATAATGCATGTTTTAGTGCAATTTTTGTGCGTTCTTACACATAAAAGGCCTGGCCTGAATATAACAGTCATGTGTTGCACATTAAATAGAATGTTTCCTTTTAGGCAAGTCATGAGTTTGGGGGTGGMTCTGCCTTTTGTCTGAAAATCACTGTGTGACTGCATTCTATGCTGAACTACCAAAATAAATAAAACAAAACAATAATAAAACAAAATAAAACAATTATTACAACAACATTTTTTTTTAAAGGGCTCATGATTTTAGCTTTTATTGGAGGTTTTCAAAAAATTAAGGTTTACCACTGAGAGATATTAGCTAGAAGAGAGTAGTGTGTTAACAGTCGCATACCACTATTGATTAACAATACAGTTGAGCAGATTATACACTTAGTGAG
>NW_019942625.1:300499-302746 GCF_002910315.2 Salvelinus sp. IW2-2015
GAGGTCATCCCATTGGTCTACTATATCCCCCAGTGTGACTAGATTATAAACTACTGTCTTTTTATACTGACAGACAGAAGCGCCCAGTCTATCCACTTTGGGGGGGACCAACAACCTAAACAAGGTATCTATTATCTATAGATCCACACTAAGAATGCTTGTTTTAATCACTTGTTTAATACATGTTAATACACCAACTGTGCCCTCTTAAAGATGGATTTCTGAACGTGCTTTGTACAGGATTATAGTTGAATACAGTTTGTAAGGTTTGTATTAGACTCAGAGAGGGGCTACTTACTTTTTCATTTTCCTGAGTTGCTTTTAATGTACAGCCTAATCGTCTTGCTCACTAAGGCATGATTTCACCCTTTTCTATGTACGCACGCACGCACACACACAAACGCACGCACGCACGCACGCACGCACGCACGCACGCACACACACACACACACACACACACACACACACATACCTCTCTTTCACACACACTGCCTGCAGAGTTCCTGTTTGTCTGTAATTAGGTGTATCTCTGATGACCTGCTGCTCTCTGTCAGTTGTGGGGAGTAGTGGGGAATGATAACCTTGGGGAGAGGGCTAGAGGTTGTAACTAACTATACATCTCACCGTCTCTCCTCTATCACTCTCTCTGTCTCTGTCAATGTAGACAAACAAAGGTGACGCCCTGGCCAACCGGGTGCAGAACACTCTGGGGAACTACGATGAGATGAAGGAGCTCCTGACCAGCCACTCCAACCAGAGCCACCTGGTGGGCATCCCCAAGAACTTTGTTCCCCAGACCCCTGGCCCCATGGAGAAGCAAGACCAGCCCAGCTTCTTAACCAAGGGAGGCCAGAGGGGGAGCAACAGGGTGGGCACAGGGAACCATACCACCTCCATGCCCCCTCCTCCCTCCTCTTCTTCTCTGACCAGCTCCAGCCTGCTGCACGGCCATCAGAGCTCCAAGAAGTCCTGGTCCTCCGACTGGTCCCGGGGAGCCCACTGCAGCACCCAGGGGGTGGGAGGTCAGGGGGTTGGGGGCCAGGGGGTCCATGGGGTGGGGGYCCTGGGGGTCCAGGGGGTGGGGGGCCCATCCTGCAGCAGGGGGAAACACTCCTTCACCCACGAGCAGCAGCAGCAGCCCCAAATACACGAGGAGCTGCTCATCTCACAGGGCGAGGTAGTGGACCACAGGGGAGACTCCAGCAGCAGCCCCTCCTCCTCCTCCACCTCCACTCTCTCCAGGAGGCACGGGGGCGGGCAGCAGCAGGCCCCTAAGGCCCCGTCGGCGGCCGAGCATGGCAGCTACAAGGACAGCAACACTCATGTTAAGTCTCCCCTGGAGCAGGAGCCGGGCTCCCACGGGGCCAGTTCCCCAGTGGCCTCTACCTCCTTGCTGCCCAGTGGCCTCTCCACGCCCACCTTCCCGCAGGGTCTGCACGTCAAGCCCAGCGCCGTTCAGCAGCAGAAGCCTACGGCCTACGTGCGGCCCATGGACGGCCAGGACCAGATGCCKCTGGACTCCCCGGAGCTCAAGCCTCCTCTGGAGGTGGTGGACGTGGGCTACAGCAACCCAGCTTTTGGCAGCACCATCACCAGCTCCAAGAGCAAGCTGCCCAAGCTGACCCTGACACAGACTGGGGAGGTAGGGACCTGCATGATTCCCATGACACTACAGTACACACACACTGGCTTGGAGACAGATATTAAGTGCTGGGGAAAGGCCATTTGTTCTMTGTTAGATCGGCTGGCAGTAGGAAAGGGAAACAGGTTCAGCCAGATAAGATTGGTCTGTGACTTTCCCTCTGTTTTTCATTGAGTCCTGGCAGAGACTGAGCTTGACATAGTAGAGAGGCCTCATTAATAATCAGCCGTTGATTTTTCCTCCTCTGGCGGGCAGGGCGCCTGCTCCTGAACCCAGCCAGCTGAGGGGCCACAGGGTTAAGGGGCCTTCCTTCCTATTATCTAGTTCACCATACATACATACATACACACACACGCACACACACACACACACACACACACAGACATACACACATACACACCCACGCACACACAATCCCTTACTATGAAATATTCATCTCCGAAAATAAATCACTCCTGATTAATAGCCATTTTAATTCACATGGGCTTGTTTCACTTATTCATGTAACCAGTTCTGACATCTTAAAGTAATAGTTTTTTTTGTTTTAGCCTACAGATTTTGGCTTGTTCCCTCCCACAATATTGTAGGTATTTGGCTTGTTTCCT
>NW_019942625.1:302771-307632 GCF_002910315.2 Salvelinus sp. IW2-2015
TCCACAGTATTGTAGTGTATTTGCTGTTTCCTCCCACAATATTTAGTTTTTGGCTTGTTTCCTACCCTCAATATTGTAGGTATTGGCTTGTTCCCTCCCACAGTATTGTAGGATTTGGACTTGTTTCCTCCCACAAGTATTTAGTATTTCGGCTTGTTTCCTCCCACAGTATTGTAGCTATTTGGCTTTGTTCCTCCCACAATATTTAGGTAATTGCTGGTCCCTCCCACAGTATTGTAGGTATTTGGGTTTTCCTCCCTCAATATTGTAGGTATTGGCTTTGTTCCCTCCCACAGTATTGTAGGTATTGGCTTGATTTCCTCCCACAATATTGTAGGTATTTGGCTGTTCTCCCACAGTTATAGCTATTTGCTTGTTCCATCTCTCTGTGTTTCCTCCCACAATATTGTAGGTATTTGGCTTGTTTCCTCCCACAATATTGTAGGTATTTGGCTTGTTTCCTCCCACAGTATTGTAGTTATTTGGCTTGTTTCCTCCCACAATATTGTAGGTATTTGGCTTGTTCCCTCCCACAGTATTGTAGGTATTTGGCTTGTTTCCTCCCACAATATTGTAGGTATTTGGCTTGTTTCCTCCCACTGTATTGTAATTATTTGGCCTGTCATGTATACAAGCAGCATATGATGAATGCAGTACAGGACAGATGATGAATGGTTATTATTTCAGAACAGTTCAGGACAGATGATGAATGGTTATTATTTCAGAACAGTTCAGGACAGATGATGATGGTTATTATTTTAAGAACAGTACAGGAAGATGATGAGTGGTTCTTATTTCAGAACAGTCAGGACAGATGGTTGATGGTTATTATTTCAGAAAGTCAGGACAGATGATGAATGGTTATTATTTAGAACAGTTCTGGACAGATGATGAATGGTTATTATTTCAGAACAGTTAGGACAGATGATGAATGGTTATTATTTTCAGAACAGTACAGGACAGATGCTGAGGGTTATTATTCAGAACAGTACAGACAGATGATGCAGTGGTTATATTTTCAGAACGTCTCAGGACGATGATGAATGCGTTATTATTTCATGAACAGGTTAGAGGACAGATGATGAGGGTTATTATATGAACAGTTCAGGACAAGATTGATGATGTATATCATTTCAGAACAGTACAGGACGATGATGAAGTGGTTATTATTTAGACAGTTCAGGACAGATGATGAATGTTATTATTTCAGAACAGTTCAGGACAGATGATGAATGGTTATTATTTCAGAACGTTAGGACAGATGATGAATGGTATTAATTTCAGAACAGTTCAGGACAGATGATGAATGGTTTATTATGTTCAGAACATAGAGGAAGATGATGAGTTATATTTCAGAACAGTTCGAAGATGATGATTGGTTATTATTTTAGGGGAATCTATCAGATTGGAGACAGATGATGAGTGGTTATTATATTCTCAAGAACAGTTCAGGACAGATGATGAATGGTATTATTGAATTCGGACAGTATGATGTTATTTGGGAAAGTGTGGCAGATGATGAATGGTTATTATTTTGAAAGTTCAAGGAAGATTGATGAATGGTTATTATTTCGGGAGAACAGTTCTAGGACAGATGATGATGGTATTATTTCGGGAATAGTTTCATGACAGATGATGAATGGTTTATTATTTCAGAAACAGTTCAGGACAGATGATGAATGGTATTATTTCGGGAACAGTTCTGGCAATACTGTAAGTAACACTTGTCTGTAATTGCTGGAGGTTCAGGCAGAGTCTTGTTTGATTAGCATCAACAATACATTTATCTCTCCTTGTAGCCTCTTAGCTTGACACAGTCAGACCATTTTAGTCTGAAGTCAGTTGTGATCTGATGGCTTGTCATGTCACTCCATTTGTGTGTTCGCAACACAAGCAGGGCTGAGAGTCTATTGTTGTGACGGCTTTAGCCTCAACTGTTTATCTTGTACTAATGTTGGGAGGCAAGAGATGTTAATTTRAATGCCGGGGGCATTTGTATCCGCTCTCAGCCAGTTGCGTGCTGGAGGATATTTTTGATCCAGACAAAATGGAAGCTTTGCAGGTTAACATGATAGCCATCCTAATGTGTTCTCACCTGAGGTCACTCACTCATTATTTTAGAAAACTCTTTCCACCTGATTGGAATCCACTCCATTTAATCCTGAACATAATTAGCCAAGAAGCACACTCTCTCCCCTCTCTCCCTCTCCATTTAGAACAGKGCATGGGAAGAAAATAGCTACGTGGGAATGATCCAATGTTAAATATTCAAACACAATTTGTCCCTTACCATTATAAGCCCAYACAGTCCAAAATGAGAGTGGGTGCTAATTTAGTATACATTGGGGCACCTGGTGGTATATTATAGATCCTCAAAGATGTTGACAGAGGAGGCCATGGCTAAGACTAAGGCTGGAAGAATGAAGGTCTTCATGGAGCCTCAGAACTAAGACAGACCTCACCCACTCTGCTCACCAGTAATGAGGATTAATTTACCTCAATTATTCAATTAGGTCATTCATTTCAACCAAATTCATGTTTTTCAAAGTATTTGAATAATGATGTTTGGTGACCAAGTGATCAGTGAAGCAACTGCACACGCTGTTCTTTGTGAAATTGGACTTCATTTCTCCTGTTCCTACTCTTTACCAATCAATCCCCTGTAGCCTCTGGCCTCGCTCCTTCCCCAGATCCTATCTGTGGCCAGCCTCACTAATTGAGCCACCATACAGGGGTGGTAGGTAGCATAGTGGTTAGAGTGTTGGGCCACTAAACGAAAGGTTGCTGGATCGAATCCCCGAGCAGACAAGGTAAAAATCTGTTCCCTGGTAGGCAGTCATTGTAAATAATAACTTTTTCTTAACTAACTTGCCTAGTTAAATAAAGAATATGACATGTGGGAGGCCAGGCAATACACTCCAACAAAGAACTGTGTTTGTAGTACTCTTCCTGGTACAGGAGGATGCTGGYAGGGCTTGAAATACAGTGTCTTCTGTGAGACTTACTCATCTATGCACCATATCCCAATATAGCTAACCAGGAAATAAGTAGATAAGCAACAATAAACAAGACTGACATATGATTTAACAGGTTGACACACGGGCAGCCAACCAGATGTTCGCTTCTTTTAATAGTGTAGTCGAAGGCCATTCCCCGCTCCAAACTGCGGTATCTTGAATCTTGGAAGCATATGGCGCAGTTACACCGTACAATTAACCATATAGCCGGACTGATGACCTGGGGGATTTGTAGAGCTGCTCGTCGTGCCCTGGATGCAGCCAGCTCAGAGGAAAATGGAGATGGATGTTGTTATTGGAGCGGGAAGGGAAGCAGGGTTGGGAGGGGATGAGAGAGACCCCCTGTAGAGCAGAGCGGGGCCCAGCTGGGGAGAGAAGATGGGGGGGCGGAGGGGGTAGAGATGAGCGCCATCTCCACTCGCTCACTGACAGATGAGTCACTGGGTAAGCGACGGGGAGGAAGAGAAAGATGGAGATAAAAAGGGAGCGAGAGAGAGTGACTGAAATTGAGAGACACGCAGAGTTAGTCAGAGCGAGACAGGCAGATGAAAATAGCATGGAAGGGAGGTAGTTAGAGAGAAGAGAAGAGAGAGGAGAGAGAGAGAGAGGAGAGAGAGAGAGAGAGAGAGAGAGAGAGAGAGAGAGGAGCTTCCTTTTAAACACATCTCTCATGAGAAGAGAAAACATCTTCAAGGACATTGATTTGATTTTGCTTGGCTTTGGTTTATTAAAAGGAGTAGATTCTGTGGAGCTTCCTGTTTGGCTGTTGTTTTGGCTACTTATTATTCTGAGTTTTTTTTATCAATTTTTCTCAACAAGGCGTAGAATAACTAAAGCCTGTGAAATCCTCCCAGGCTGCGTTCTTTCTGATGTTTTCAAGGTCCCACCTGGATAGCCTGTGTTTTAGTGAATGTGGAAATATGCATACTCTTGGTAATTACTCTCCCGCTCATGGCCGTGTGCTAGAGCCCATCCCTAACACTACACAACCCGTTGTTGTTGTTTTAAAGCTTAATTAGATGATCTTATCCTCCATCTAACAACCTCCTCTTCTCCCTTTACAAGCCCAACCCTCTGAAAAGAGAAGAGAGATATCACTGTTCATCCCCCTTTTAAATCAAACGGGTGTGGAAGAGGATACTTGTTCCCCTTCACGGGCATGAAATGTTCCTCTCATCCTCAGCTCTGCTACTGGAAAAACTATTTTGACAGGTTGAGTGTCTACTCCCAGAGTGATAAGGGTGTGCTAAATGGCTTTGGAAGCATCCTGTTATCACTGAGGCTATTGATTAGTGGATTAGCTGCATTCACTGCAAAGTCAGAAAGGGCCTGGCCAGCCTCTGTGTCAGAGAGGAGTATGAAACATTGACAAGCAGATAACACCTATTGATCCCTCCTAAAAACAGTTATTGCACCAGGCATTACAAAGGCTTTATAGATCGAATAACCTTATTGCTAGCCCCGCTAAGCAGAAGATTTGAGGAGACAATGAGAGGTTAAGGAGGTGCTCCTCTTGATGGTTATGGAAGAGATAGAGACTAATTAACATTTTTTATGCAGTGAGGATTTGTTGTTCTTTTTTTCTCAAAGCCCATGAGACATTCAATATTTCTGGAGTGGTATAAGCCTTGAGGCTTGAATATTCAGCTTACCTGAGTGGACTTAAGCACGTTGAAAAGTCTGAATTGTGTGCATTGATAATAGTGAAAAAGAAGAGGCATATTGTATAGACCTGTAATGTGTAACAAGTTGCTGATGGTCTAGTTTAGAGCATCATGATGTAATGACTATGAGTTTATAGGGGCTGTGAATCAGAGGAGGAGTCTGTTTCTCCAATGTCTGTC
>NW_019942625.1:307657-311929 GCF_002910315.2 Salvelinus sp. IW2-2015
GCCAGCCACCATCAGACTCCAGCTCCTGGCTGTCAGCCACCACCCATCAAGGACTCCAGACTCCCTGTCTGTCTAGCCAGCCACCCAATTGCAGACTCAAGACTCCTGTCTGCTCAGCCAGCCCCATCAGACTCAGACTCCTGTCTGTCAGCCCAGCCACCCATCGATACTCCAGACTCCGCTCTGTCAGCCAGTCCACCATCACGCAGACGGTTGCGCAGCCACAGCAGGACTCCTGATCTGTCGCGCCAGCCACCATCAGACTCCAGACTCCTCGTCACTGTCAGCCAGCCACACCTCATCTGACTCCAGACTCCTGTCTGCTCAAGCCAGCCACCCATCAGGACTCCGACCCTGTCTGTCAGCCAGCCACCCATTCAGACTCCAGACCCCTGTCTGTGCAGCCAGCCACCCATCAGGACTCCAGACTCCTGTCTCTCAGCCAAGCCACCCATCAGACTCCAGACTCCTGTCTGTCAGCCAGCCACCATCAGGCTCCAGACCTTGTCTGTCAGCCAGCACCCATCAGGACTCCAGATCCGTCTGTCAGCGCCACCATTCAACTTTCCAGACTCCTGTCTGTCAGCCAGCCACCATCATCCGACTCCAGACTCTGTCTGTCAGCCAGCCAACCCATCAGACTCCAGACTCTGTCTGTCAGCCAGCCACCCAATCAGACTCCAGGACTCGATTCTTGTGCACAGCCTACCATTATGCTGCCACGACGTCCTGTGCTGTCAGCCAGCACTATCAATACTCCAGATCCGTGTCTGTCAGCCAGCTCACCCATTCACCTCCAGACTCTGTGCTGCCAAAGCCCAGCCACCCAGTCAGACTCCCAGAACTCCTGTCTCTGTCAGCCAGCCACCCATGCTAGACTCCAGACCCTGCTCTGTTCAGCCAGACACACCCAACCCGGTTGTCCACTACTCAGACGCCAGACCTGTCTGTCGCACAAACCACTGACTTCCCAGACTCCTGCTGTCAGCCAGCCACCCATCAGACTCCAGACTCCTGTCTGTCAGCCAGCCACCCATCAGACTCCAGACTCCTGTCTGTCAGCCAGCCACCCATCAGACTCATCAGATGAGACTGTGTGGTGAGTGAGAGTGTTACTGCATGGGGCCCTGTGAGAGACAGTGTGTGTACTGAATCCCTGTGAGAAGACGGTGTTAGTGCTGAATGGCCTGAGAGACAGTGTGTTACCGCCTGTAGAGACGGTGTGACTACATGGCCCTGTGAGAGGACAGTGTAGTGTACTCGCATGGGCCCTGTGATGAGACAGTGTGGTACTGCATGGCCCTGTAAGAGAACAGCATGTGTGTACTGCATGGCCCTGTGAAGAGTCAGTGTGTGTACTGCATGGCCCTGTGAGAGACAAGTGTGTATGATACTACCATGGCCCTGTGAGAGACAGTGTGTGTACTGCATGGCCACTGTGAGAGACAGTGTGTGCTACTGCATGGCCCTGGCCCTGTGTTTGGCCCTTCATTTGTCTCATCCAGTATGCTACATGTGGGGACAGGGGATTCACTTTAATTACAATGATAATTGGAGAGTATTCAACTAGAAGCAGATCTGTACTCAGTTTAGCCATGTTTCCTCTCCATACCTGAGCCCAGAGCAGATCTTCCTCAGTTTAGACCATGTTTCCCCTACCCAACATGAGCCCAGAGCAGATCTGTCTCATTAGCAATGTTTCCTCTCCATACCTGACCCAGAGCAGATTTTCCCAGTTAGCAGTTTCTCTCCATACCTGAGCCCAGAGCAGATCTGTCCTCAGTTTAGACATGTTTCCTCCCATACCTGAGCCCAGGCAAATCTGTCCTCAGTTTAGCCATGTTTCCTCTCCCATACCTGAGCCCAGAGCAGATCTGTCCATCGTTAGCATGTTTCCTCTCCCATACCTGAGCCCAGAGCAGATCTGTCCTCAGTTTAGCCATGTTTCCTCTCCCCACCTGAGCCCAGAGCAGATTCTGTCCTCAGTTTACATGTCCTCTCCAACCTGAGCCCAGAGCAGATCTGTCCTCAGTTTAGCCATGTTTCCTCCCCATACGCCTGAGCCCAGAGCAGATTTGATCCTCAGTTGTACCATGTGTTCGCTCTCCCATACCTGAGCCCAAGCAGGATTTGTCCTCAGTTTGAGCCATGTTTCTCTCTCCGTACCTGAGCCCAAAGCAATCTGTACCTCGTTAGCACATGTTTCCTGCTCCCATACCTGAAGCCCAGACAGATCTTGTCCTTCAGTTAGCTACAGTTTCCTCTCCCATACCTAGAGCCCAGAGCAGATCTGTGCCTCATTTAGCCATGCTTTCCTCTCCCACCTGAGCCCCCCAGACGCAAATCTGTCCTCAGTTCTAGCCGTGTTTCCTCTCCCATACCGAGCCCAGAGCAATTCTGTCCTCAGTTTTACCATGTTATCCTCTCCCATACCTGAGGCCCAGAGCAATTCTGTCCCAGTTTAGCCATGTTTCCTCTCCCATACCTGCCCAGATAGAGATCTGTCCTCAGTTTAGCACTGTTTCCTCTCCATACCTGAGCCCAGAGCAGATCTGTCCTCAGTTTAGCCATTTTCCTCTCCCACCCTGAGCCCAGAGCAGATTCTTCCTCAGTTTAGCCATGTCTTCCTCTCCCTACCTGAGCCCAGAGCAGATCTGTCCTCAGTTTAGCCATGTTTCCTCTCCCATAACTGAGCCCAGAGCAGATGTCTCTCAGTTTAGCATGTTTCCTCTCCCTATACCTGAGCCCAGAGCAGATTCTGTCCCTCAGTTTGGCCATGTTTCCTCTCCATACCTGGCCAGAAGCAGATCTGTCCTCTGCCTTAGAGGAACAATGTTTCCTCTCCCATACCTGAGCCCAGAGCAGATTCTGTCCTCAGTTTAGCCATGTTTCCTTCTCCCATACCTGAGCCCAGAGCAGATCTGTCCTCAGTTTAGCCATGTTTCCTCTCCCATACCTAGCCCAGAAGCAGATCTGTCCTAGTTATCCATGTTATCCTTCCATACCTGGTAGCCCAGAGCAATTCTGTCCGTCAGATTTAGCCATGTTTCCTCTCCCATAACCTGAGCCACGAGCAGAATCGTGTCCTCAGTTTAGCCATCGTGCCCCTCCCATGACCTGAAGCCCAAAAGCAGATCTGTCCTCAGTTTAGACCATGTTCTCTCCATACCTAGCACCAGAGCAGATGTCCCAGACTTAGCATGTCTTCTCTCCTATACCGCACCCAGAGCAGATCTGTCCTCCGTTGTAGACATGTTTCTCTCCCATACCTGAGCCCCAGAGCAGATCTGTCCTCAGGTTTAGCCATGTTCCTCTCCCAGACCTGAGCCCAAAGCAGATCTATCCTCAGTTAGCCATGTTTCCCCTCCCATACCATGATGGCCAAAGCAGATCTTCCTCCAGTTAGCACATGTTTCCTCTCCCATACCTGAGCCCAGAGCAGATTTGTTCTCAGTTTCGCCATGTTTCCTCTCCCATACCTGAGCCCAGAGCAGAATCTGTCCTCAGTTAGACATGTCCTCTCCCATACCTGAGCCCAGAGCAGATCTGTCCTCAGTTAAGCCATGTTTCCTCTTCCCCATACCTGACCACAGAGCAGATCTGTCCTCAGTTTAGCCATGTTCTCTCCCCATACCTGAGCCCAGAGCAGATCTGTCCTCAGTTTTTGCCATGTTTCCTCTCCCATACCTGAGCCCAGAGCAGATCTGTCCTCAGTATTTTGCCATGTTTCCTCTCCCACCCCTGAGCCCAAGAGCAGATCTGTTCTCAGTTTAGCCATGTTTCCTCTCCCACCCCGCCTGCACATGATAACAGCCCTGATTGCTTTTATAGAGCCAGTAATACGTCACATTGCAGCCTGGTAGGGATTCTCTCATCCAGAGCAAAAATGGAGACCAACAAAAATGGTATTGAGATTCATTGCAAATCACATTTTGGAATAATAATAGGACTGTTTATCAGAGCAGTATTTTTAGGCCTGTGCTTTTGGGGACAAGGCCTTGTGTTATGGAAAGACTGGAACAGTAACTGACATGAGTCCTTTTCTCAACAGACAGTAAGTCCCATGCTGACCAGCCCCTGGTATCATGGGGCAAAATCTTTATCTCTCTCTCTGTGGAAGCAGTCTTCCTCACCCTCTCCCTCCGCCCGCTGGACTCCTGTCTGTCAGCCAGCCACCCATCAGACTCATCAGATAGACTGAGTGTGTGAGTGAGAGTGTACTGCATGGCCCTGTGAGAGACAGTGTGTGTACTGCATGGCCCTGTGAGAGAC
>NW_019942625.1:318818-324928 GCF_002910315.2 Salvelinus sp. IW2-2015
GCCATGTTTCCTCTCCCATACCTGAGCCCAAAGCAGATCTGTCCTCAGTTTAGCCATGTTTCCTCTCCCATACCTGAGCCCAGAGCAGATCTGTCCTCAGTTTAGCATGTTTCCTCTCCCACCCTGAGCCCAGAGCAGATCTGTCCTCAGTTTAGCCATGTTTCCTCTCCCACCCCGCCTGCACATGATAACAGCCCTGATTGCTTTATAGAGCAGTAATACGTCACATTGCAGCCTGGTAGGGATTCTCTCATCAGAGCAAAAATGGAGACCACAAAAATGGTATTGAGATATTATTGAAATCACATTTTGGAATAATAATGGTATGTTTCAGAGGCAGTATTTTTAGGCCTGTGTTTTGGGGACAGCCTTGTGTTATGGAAAGACTGGAACAGWAACTGGATGAGTCCTTTTCTCAGACAGACAGTAAGTCCCATGCTGACCAGCCCCTGGTATCATGGGGCAGAAATCTTTATCTCTCTTCTGTGGAAGCAGTCTTCCTCACCCTCTCCCTCCCTCGCTCGCTCGCCTACTCACTGGACAGACAGGAAGTCAGTAACAGGAACATTTGATTATGCAGTGATGCCAAGACTCACAGAGAGAGACGGAGAGAGAGAAGGGGGGATGAAGTTAAAGTGAGTTTCCCCGGAACCAAGCCTTTACCATCACCCTGAGCCTTGAGTCACCCTGCCTGGAATCACCCTGCCTGGAGTCATTTGTCTCGCTACACAGGAAACTGTCCAGATACACTCTAGTGTCCCCTCCTGAGGCTGTCACCACATATATTGGTCAGCTCKCTCAATACAGGGTTTAGGTAGGTCAAATAAAATGCCTAACAAGGCTGTGACTAGAGCAATACATTCTATGTTATTTTAGCTCCATATTCAGTTATTTGTATGGATGATAATGAACCTAGTACAAGAGCATTTTGGATGTCATCAACATTTACTTGGAGCACTGTTTTTCCCCTCAACCAAATACACTTGCAGAACTTMCCTTTATGCCCACATTGCTTTTTACTTTAACATTTCAATCATAAAATYCACACCATGCTCACAAACTTTGTTTGCTTGGATTTGGCTTTGAAGTTGGGCTTTTGTGAAAGGGTAAATGTTTATTTTTCTGTGTCATGGAAGAGGTGRTTACTTGGTGCTTATGCTTTGTTGAGTGAACCAGAGACGGACATCATCCTTACATGACAGTGTAATTGGAGATGGCAAGGAGGTATTTGTCACCACACAGTCAGCTGGTTGGCAGAGGAAAACAGAGAGGGAGAGAGAGGCTGTGGGCGAAGTGTTTGGAGAAACTGGGATTAAGGGGCTGTTGAGTGAGGAGAGAAGAGGGCCCGGTGAGCCTCCAGGAGTGATAGATGCCAGCTGTCCTCTCCCTTGATCTATACTGTTTACAGATCCAGTATATTTAGTTTGGGGCAACAGGGTTTTACTGTTATGTATCTCAATACCAGGCTGATCTTAGATCAGATTATAACTACTCTGAACTCTACTCAAGCATTGATATAGCCCCTTCCACCTGATCTTGAACTGACCAGAATCCACAACATAACAGCCTTCATCCAGACATMGCAGATCAGCCTCCGTTGTGGTATATTATAACGCCTGTAAGCTTCATGCTAATGACTCTCTAATTTGACAAATTAGAACAGAAAGACACCTGGATCAGAGGAGATGTTAAAAAACATATTTACATATAATAATTTKTATAATTTATGGGAAGCCCAGGGCATCCGTAGGTGGGCCTGGTGAGAAGCAATGGAAATTGACAGCGCTGAGTGGTGGGTGAGAATTAGGTCACCCACTAGGGCTCACAGACACTTCCTGGTTCCTTACTCCACCGCGTTTTACCCAGTCATGCTTGATGGGTTCTTCCCATCCGCCTTTGTTTAAAATCACTTCAGATTTAATTTGACTTCATTAATGTGAGTCTTTGGTGCAAATGTACTGATCTAATGGGTAATGTGCCTAATAAACATAAAGGATGTGCAATAACTCAGTCCCAGCAGACCCCTCACAAACAGGGAGGAGAGAAAGAAAGGGGAAAGCCGAGATGATTATCACAGTGGAAGAATGGATCTGATAAAAGAAACCTAGAGGTTGAAATGGGCTATTGTGCTTCTTATCCATACATTGTATGTCCTCTATATTCTTCTTCTTCTTCTTCAGACTTTGTTCACAGCTTAGTGTCTGAATGTGCCATGCTTTCAAATAATCTATATCTGATTTGTGTGTTCATTTTTACATACTATCTACACTAGCGGTCAAAGTTTGAGAACACCTACTCATTCCAGGATTTTTCTTTATTTGTACTATTTTCAACATTGTAGAATAATAGTGAGACATCAAAACTATGAAATAACACATATGGAATCATATAGTAACCAAAAAAGTGTTTAAATAAATCAAAATACGTATATTTTATATTTCAGATTCTTCAAATAGCTACCCTTTGCCTTGATGACAGCTTTGCACACGCTTGGCATTCTCTCAACCAGCTTCACCTGGAATGCTTTTTCAATCGTCTTGYAGGAGTTCCCACATATGCTGAGCACTTGTTGGCTGCTTTTCCTTCKCTCTGCGCTCCCACTCATCCCAAACCATCTCAATTTGATTGAGGTCGGGAGATTGTGGGGACCAGGTCATCTGATGCAGCACTCCATCACTCTCCTTCTTGGTAAAATAGCCCTTACACAGCCTGGAGGTCTATTGGGTAATTGTCCCGTTTAAAAACAAGTGATAGTCCCACTAAGCACAAACCAGATGGGATGGCATATCGCTGCAGAATGCTGTGGTAGCCATGCTGGTTAAGTGTGCCTTGAATTCTAAATAAATCACAGACAGTGTTACCAGCAAAGCACCCCCACACAATCACACCTCCTCCTCTCCTCCATGCTTTATGGTGGGAAATACACATGCGGAGATCATCCATTCACCCACACCGCGTCTCACAAAGACATGGCAGTTGGAACCAAAAATCTCCAATATGGACTCCAGACCAAAGGACAAATTTACACCGGTCTAATGTCCATTGCTTGTGTTTCTTGGCCCAAGCAAGTCTCTTCTTKTTATTGGTGTCCRTTAGTAGTGGTTTCTTTGCAGCAATTCAACCATGAAGGCCTGATTCACACAGTCTCCTTTGAACAGTTGATGTTGAGAAGTGTCTMWRWRWWYKWCTSTGWYYKYRWTWTWTMMGSMSRYKWWTRTSAGYSMSMMYWAWSTAATGAARTRATCCTCTGCAGRAGAGGTAACTCTGGGTCTTCCATTCCTGTGGRGGTCCTCATGAGAGCCAGTTTCATCATAGCTCCTGATGGTTTTTGCGACTGCACTTGAAGAAACTTTAAAAGTTCTTGAAATGTTCAGGATTGACTGACCTTCATGTCTTAAAGTAATGATAGACTGTTGTTTCTCTTTGCTTATTTTTCTTCACATAATATGGACTTGGTATTTTACCAAATAGGGCTATCTTCTGTATATCAACCCTACCTTGTCACAACACAACTGATTCTCAAATGCATTAAGAAGGAAAGAAATTCCACAAATTTACTTTAAGAAGGCACACCTGTTAATTGAAATGTATTCCAGGTGACTACCTCATGAAGCTGGTTGAGAGAATGCCAAGAGTGTGTAAAGCTGTCATCAAGGCAAAGGGTGGCTATTTGAAGAATCTCAAATATAAAATATATTTTGATTTGTTTAAATCAAATCAAATCAAGTTTATTTTATATAGCCCTTCGTACAT
Organism: Salvelinus sp. IW2-2015; assembly: GCF_002910315.2. Classification (NCBI taxonomy): domain Eukaryota; kingdom Metazoa; phylum Chordata; class Actinopteri; order Salmoniformes; family Salmonidae; genus Salvelinus; species Salvelinus sp. IW2-2015. The sequence continues at coordinate 322,572 of NW_019942625.1, forward strand.
CAGCTAATATCTCGAAGTGCTGTACAGAAACCCAGCCTAAAACCCCAAACAGCAAGCAATGCAGGTGTAGAAGCACGGTGGCTAGGAAAAACTCCCTAGAAAGGCCAAAACCTAGGAAGAAACCTAGAGAGGAACCAGGCTATGAYGGGTGGCCAGTCCTCTTCTGGCTGTGCCGGGTGGAGATTGATCAAAAAAAAAAAAAACGTTTAACACGTTTTTGTTTACTACATGATTCCATATCTGTTATTTCATAGTTTTGATGTCTTCACTATTATTCTACAATGTAGAAAATTWGTAAAAATAAAGAAAAACACTTGAATAAGTCGGTGTTCTAAAACTTTTGACCGGTAGTGTAAATGTACAAAACCTCTCCAGGCTTTCTGTATGCATGACTCTATGTTGTATACCGAAAATTCAATAACAGCTTTATTTGATCGGAAAAGTAAATAGATCAACAGCATGATAGTAAGACGACTGTTGAATGATTCTCGAAGGGAGACTGAGAATAGATCAGTCCCTCTTTATCCTAAGGTCAAGACGCCATTTGGGTCTTTACGTGTCAAGATTGTAACTGTCAAGTAACACTATTTCACACGTCAAATTATCTTTTAATTTGAAACATCAAATAAATGTCTATTATGGAATGTTGTGTGCGCTGAATTTGCATGCGCAACCCAAGCTCCAGCACTACGATCAGAGGCACTGTCAAAGCTGTTAAATAAAAAAACAAGTCTGCAAACAAACACACACCCCGGCCTCACAACGGCATTCGATAGTGTGTTGAGTTGTCATGATATCCTGAAGGGAGTTTCCTAGACAGCAGGATGTCTTTAACGATCCTCTGCTCTGCTCTGCTCTGAGAATGAACACTGGATTGAACCTGCTGGTCACAGACAGTCCACTCTTTGAGACCAAACAGCACTTGTTCACAGTCCACTCTAAAAGACCCAAGGCATCTGTTCATAGATGAGGCCAGGACTGAGAACAGTGTCTTCAGAAGGCCTCTTCTCAGCCATATCTCCAGAGATAATGAGCTCCGTTCCCACTGTGGAGCCACCTGGGCACCAGGCATGCCTTGTCCTCCAGAAGGACGGGAATCTGGGAGGAAAATGGCCGCCCCCCCCCAGACAGATCTTAATCAAGAAGGAGGTTCTCTTTCCTCAGACGTGTCACCCGCCCGGCCGACTGGATTAATCTACCCATCATGTCCGATTTWAAAAATGCTTTACAGCGAAAGCACAACATATGATTATGTTAGATCACCACCAAGTCAAAAAAACACACAGCCATTTTTCAGCCAAAGATAGGAGTCACAAAAAGCAGAAATAMAGATAAAATTAATCACTAACCTTTGATGATCTTCATCAGATGACACTCATAGGACTTCATGTTACACAATACATATATGTTTTGTTCGATAAAGTTAATATTTATATCCAAAAACCTCAGTTTACATTGGCACCATGTTCAGAAATGTCTCCAAAATATCCGGAGAAATTGCAGAGAGCCATGTCAAATAACATAAATACTCATCACAAACTTTGATGAAAGATACATGTTTTACATAGAATTAAAGATACACTTGTTCGTAATGCAACCGCTGTGTCAGATATTTTTTTTTAAACTTGTGTAAAAACTTACGGAAAAAGCAAACCATGCAATAATCTGAGACGGCGCTCAGAAAAAAAAAGAAATTCTCCGCCATGTTGGAGTCAACAGAAATCAGAAATTACATTATAAATATTCCCTTACCTTTGATGATCTTCATCAGAATGCACTCCCAGGAATCCTAGTTCCACAATAAATTGTTGTTTTGTTCGATAATGTCCATTATTTATGTCCAAGTAGCTACTTTTGTTAGCGCGTTCGGTAAACAATTCCAGAACTCTATATAGGGGCAACTCCAAAGGAGACGTTGTTAGGAGGCTTCCCCATTACAAGTAACAGCTGGGAGCATTTGCATAATACCCATCAGAAATCTTTTTCCCCTGGCTGCTTGTCAACCCAAGAGATGAAAGAAACCCACAATAAAATGTATTTCATTAGTCCTGCCACTAGATTCACAACATTTCTGCTGCTTCTTATTGAAAACCAACGTAGGACTACTTAATTTCTACTTAATTCCTACTCATCGATCAATACATTTTGATTGAGATTTGGTCGTCTCGAAATGCCAAAATGATTTGAAGTGAGAGCACGACTCAGTTATTAAGTATGTATCTCTGTCTCTCTCTGTGTCTGTCTATGTTATTCATCTGAAKTGTTGTCTCTCTCTCTGTGTCTGTCTATGTTATTCATCTGAACTGTTGTCTCTCTCTGTGTGTCTGTCTATGTTTTTCATCTGAACTGTTGTCTCT
>NW_019942625.1:330604-353114 GCF_002910315.2 Salvelinus sp. IW2-2015
ATTAGTTTGAACTGTTGTCTCTCTCTCTCTGTCTGTCTGTTTGTTATTCATCTGAACTGTTGTCTCTTCTCTCTCGTCTGTCTGTTGTTATTCATCTGAACTGTTTTTTTTCTGTCTGTCTGTTTGTTTATTCATCTGAACTGTTGTCTCTCTCTCTCTGTCTGTCTGTTTGTTATTCATCTGAACTGTTGTCTCTTCTCTCTCTGTCTGTCTGTTTGTTATTCACTGAACTGTTGCTCTCTCTCTCTCTGTCTGTCTGTTTGTTATTCATCTGAACTGTTGTCTCTCTCTCTCTGTCTGTCTGTTGTTATTCATCTGAACTGTTGTCTTCTCTCTCTGTCTGTCTGTTTGTTATTCATCTGAACTGTTGTCTCTCTCTCTCTCTGTCTGTTGTTTGTTTTCATCTGAACTGTTGTCTCTCTCTCTCTTGTTCTGTCTGTTTGTTATTCATCCGAACTGTTGTCTCTCTCTCTGTCTGTCTGTCTGTTGTTATTCATCTGAATGTTGTCTCTCTCTCTCTGTCTGTCTGTTTGTTATTCATCTGACTGTTGTCTCTCTCTCTCTGTCTGTCTGTTTGTTAATTCATCTGAACTATTCCTGTTGTCTCTCTCTCTCTGTCTGTCTGTTTGTTATTCATCTGAACTGTTGTCTCTCTCTCTCTGTCTGTCTGTTTGTTATTCATCTGAACTGTTGTCTCTCTCTCTCTCTCTGTCTGTCTGTTATTCATCTTAACTGTTGTCTCTCTCTCTCTGTCTGTCTGTTTGTTATTCATCTGAACTGTTGTCTATCTCCGCATGCTGTCTGATCCTCATTATTTTCTCGCTTGTCTGAACATCTTTTCTCCTCCCTGGTTAAGACGAGCAGGAGTTTAAATGAGAACCTCTAAACTCAAATGGCAAATTACATCGGATTAAGTGTCACATTACCATTGCAACATTCAGTATCCAATTGATTATCATAGCATTAGGTCACACTCTTAGGGAATGGGAAGGAGTCAGTGGTTCACATTTAAATACGGAACTACATATGCTACAAAAAAGTATCTTTAGATCAGAGAATGGACAGTAGGAAATAAAGTTGGATGTTGATTCTCTTCGGTGAGGGAGTGGAAAGGTAGTTTCTGGTTACCAGGTTCGGAAGAGGTTGCCAGGTTGGGTAGAGGAATTTCTGCATCTCTTCCTCATGGCTCGGAGGTAATACTGCGTTGCAAAGCACCCATATGCACACAATGATCTAAGGTCTCATCAAATGCCCTCCACTCCTCCTCTCCTCCGCTCTCCTCCTCTCCCACTCACGCCACATGTTTTCTGTTAGCTTTAGCGCCTATAAATAGGGAACGATGGCAGCAGAACACAATTACACTGTGGATTTAGTGTGATGTCATTTCAGGGGAGCGTGATAAACATACGTTCTCTAGAGCCAGCCCATCCATTCCCCATGAGTACTGGAAGAGGTCACCCCACATGAACTATCTTACAGTACATATCGTAAGACCTCCGGTCATCAAGCCCTCTACACTCACCTTTGACCTGTAACTCACTCCCCTCCCTCTTCATCAATGTGTGGAATGATCGGTTGTCTTTTGAAATTAGATGTTTTCTTGATTTCTTTGCCTTTTTGAATAGATAGATTCTAAGGACTATGAATTATCGTTAACACTGGAATGGATTGGATGTGACATGATATCCCAAAGCCAGTCAAYTATTGCAACTATTACCTGCATGCTATCAAGGAAAAAGTGGCAAATACAGAACACATTTGAGGTTTAACATTACATTAAGCCGTTGGAAATCTGGGCTCAGTCAATTTAAGGCAACAGAAAACACTGAGTCCCTAATAGATTTTCCTCTCTCCACCATCCAAGCATGGTTTATGTCTGTTGCCTGGGAAAAGAAACGCTTTATGGCTCCAGGCATTACAATACACAATGTGGCCTACTGGTAGGGCTTTAGTCATTCTAATTGATTTTAGATGCTCTGTGCTGTTGCTGAATATCTGTGGTGGCTTGTAATAAAACACCAACTGTGCAATTCTGCGAGTATGTTAAGCAGAGCATGACCAGATATGCAAATGTAGCACAGAATAGCCAAAGRGGAATTTGGAGTATCTGGCATCTAGTTTAGAACTCCATGCATGTATAATACAGAGGTGGGCTGACCGGAGATGAAACCCTATTTATCGGCTGGGAGAAGTAGTTTGGTTTTAGGGAGAGAGAAGGAGAGTATAACACATAGTGCATGGTGTGTACAGATGAATGACACAGGGGTTTGAAGGGTCTCCATGTGGTGAGGGTGAAGTCTTATGACTGGTAAATACCAAGGGTAGATCCTCCCTCAGCATTTACTGAGACAAGCCTATCCACTCCGCTTCTCCTACGTGTCGTGTTCAGACTGACTTTCTCTGGCAGTTAGTGCTGTGTATTGGGATTGTGTGCGCATGTGAGTGTGTGCGTGTGTGTTGTGTGTGTGTGTGTGTGTGTGATGATGTGTGTGTGTGTGTGTTGTGTTGTGTTGTGTGTGTGTGTGTGTTGTGTGTGTGTGTGTTGTGTTGTGTGTTGTGTGTGTGCTGTTTGTTGTGTGTGTGTGGTGCGTGTGTGTTGTCGTGTTGTGCAACCTCTCATGTTGTGCGTGCCAACACGCTGTGTGTCTGTCCGCCCCTCCTTTCCTCATAGCGCGCGCCATGATTCACACATACGTGATAGCCAACGGGAATCAGCCCAGACGCTACACGTACAGCTGGTCGTTGCCTGTGCTCAACCGCACAACAAACCCACACCAAAAAACTCCTGCGCGCTTGCTTTGCTAGCCTGCAGCCCCACTCCCCACAGCGCCTCGAACGGCAGCAATCAATGCGACGGCGACACGCCAAAGCTGTGTAGTTCGGATGAAGCGACTCAACAAGTAACAACTCTCGAATTGACCCGCCAATGTTACACTGCATGCTCCTGCTGGGTGTCTATGTTTGTCGTTGAATTGATAATCTGAATGCGCAACTCTAGCATCAAGATCACTAGAACTGTTGTGACTAGCAAAAAACTGCGCTTAATGACGCTCGCTTCATCACGGCATAAATCTGATGTTGTAGAATGGTTAAAACGGGACGTGTCACTTGCCACGCTAACAAGACCTGACTAGTGGGTTGCCCTCAGGTCCAACAGCATTGTCGATTAGACCCTCTTACCTCCGCGTGATGTAGCTAAAACTTGCGTTAGTGACCCATGTGTCCAACTACAGCTTTTGCTCCGCAAACAGAAATCGTGCTGTATTACTGACGATGCAACGCACGGTGCCTGTAAACAACACTGATTGTTCCTTGGTTGCTCTCTCCTTTTGCAATCAGCTCGTTGGATTTACTGACAACACTCTCGCCCTCGATATTGAAAGCCCCTCTAGGTCAGCAGATCACTCGGACTGGTTGTTAAGGTTAACTGGGTTTGTCGACTCACGTAAACTGGTGTTTATGGGCTACTGCACTGCTGATGACCGTCAGTAAAAGCCATCGGGTCGATACTCCGCGGCTCACTAATCCTCATCTAGTCATGACATCAGGATCCAAACTGATAACCAGCAACTAGTTCCGATCGCTCCTGTCCCCCGCCCCAAACAGGCACACGCCAACGGCAAACGATAACCTTTGCTGTGCACTGACCTCCCAAGTACCACACTGGGAACTTTCAAACCCTCCAACATCGCAATCTTTATTTCGCCACCCATAACACACCAGATCGTCTTCAGAAATGTTTATGGTAAGCGATGGATCAGCAAGACAACTGCTTCTCGCGCTGTATCGTCTCCGACACACATTAAAAACTAATCCATTCCTACACAGATAATGTAAACCTACACATTTCTCACAGACCACACTCCTTATTACCTACTACATATACTGTACTAACGAACAGGAATAAGGAATTATCGACTCTACTCATACTGCAATCTTAGCACGTATGCTGTTACTGCATACTCTTCATATTCTTATTACAATATTCCTATATATCTTCCATTTACAGTTGTGCCCTCGTACTAAGTTTTGTAATTTAGTCTCGAACGGCATTACTTGATAATAGCAAGACTTAGCCAGGCAACCATAGCAATACAGAGGCCAGAGCGTCAGACACCCTAAACATTAGCCAAACGCACGGAAAACAGTGACACGCTACGCTATAGAGTATGTAAAATATATACTTAACCCCAAGTGGGCCACGTCTCGTTATCAAGTTCGCTGCCACAGCAGTGAATACATCTATGAATACATCCTTTATTCCATTTTCTAAAATGCGTAGAGTCTAAGTCCCCACAGGATGTTCCCGCGCAGCCACTCAATGTTAGTGATGGCTGTTTAACAGTCTGAGCCTTGAGATAGAAGCTGTTTTTCAGTCTCTTGTCCCCGCTTTGATGCACCTGTACTACCTCGCCTTCTGGATGATAGCGGGGTGAACAGCAGTGGCTCGGGTGGTTGTTGTCCTTGATGATCTTTTTGGCCTTCCTGTCATACGGGGTGTAGGTGTCCTGGAGGCAGGTAGTTTCCCCCCGTGATGCGTTGTGCAGACCTCACTACCCTCGGAGAGCCTTACGGTTTGGCGGAGCAGCTGGCCGTACCAGGCGTGATACACGCTCGACAGGATGCTCTCGATTGGCATCTGTAAAGGTTTGTGAGTTTTTGTTGACAAGCCAAATTTCTTCAGCCTCCTGAGGTGAAGAGCGCTGCTGCGCCTTTCTCACCAGCTGTCTGTGTGGTGGACCATATCAGTTTGTCCGTGATGTGTACGCGAGAACTTAAACTTTCCACCTTCTCCACTACTGTCCCGTCGATGTGGATAGGGGGTGCTCCCTCTGCTGTTTCCTGAAGTCCAATCATCTCCTTGTTTTGTTGACATTGAGTGTGAGTTATTTCCTGACAACCACCACTCCGAGGGCCCTCACCTCCTCCCTGTAGGCCGTCTCGTCGTTGTTGGTAATCAAGCCTACCACTGTAGTGTCGTCTGCAAACTTGATGATTGAGTTGGAGGCGTGCATGGCCACGCAGTCATGGGTGAACAGGGAGTACAGGAGAGGGCTGAGAACGCACCCTTGTGGGGCCCCAGTGTTGAGGATCAGCAGGGTGGAGATGTTGTTACCTACCCTCACCACCTGGGGGTGGCCCGTCAGGAAGTCCAGGACCCAGTTGGACAGGGCGGGGTCGAGACCRAMGMTCTCGAGCTTAATGACGAGTTTGGAGGGTACTATGGTGTTAAATGCTGAGCTGTAGTCGATGAACAGCATTCTTACATAGTTATTCCTCTTGTCCAGATGGGTTAGGGCAGTGTGATTGCGATTGCGTCGTCTGTGGACCTATTGGGGCGAGTCTAGGGTGTCAGGTAGGGTGGAGGTGATATGGTCCTTGACTAGTRTCTCAAAGCACTTCATGATGACGGAAGTGAGTGCTACGGGGCGGTAGTCYTTTAGCTCAGTTACCTTAGCTTTCTTGGGAACAGGAACAATGGTGGTTCTCTTGAAGCATGTGGGAACAGCAGACTGGGATAAGGATTGATTGAATATGTCCGTAAACACACCAGCCAGCTGYTCTGCGCATGCTCTGGGCCTGCAGCCTTGCYAGGGTTAACACTTTTAAATGTTTTACTCACYTTGGCTGCAGTGAAGGAGAGACCGCAAGTTTTGGTAGCGGMCCGTGTCAGTGGCATTGTATTGTCCTCAAAGCGAGCAAAGAAGTTGTTTAGTTTGTCTGGGAGCAAGACATCGTGGTCCGCAACMGGGCTMGTTTTTCTTTTGTAGTCCGTGATTGACTGTAGACCCTGCCACATACCTCTCGTGTCTGAGCCGTTGAATTGCGACTCTACTTTGTCTCTATACTGATGCTTAGCTTGTTTGATTGCCTTTCGGCGGGAATAGCTACACTGTTTCTATTCGGGCATGTTTCCGGTCACCTTGCCCTGATTAAAAGCAGTGGTTCGCGCTTTCAGTTTTGCGCGAATGCTGCCATCAATCCATCAATGTTGATGGTTAACTGGTGTTGATGATTCAGGTAAACTGGTGTTGATGGTCTCCTGGTGTTGATGGTCTCCTGGTGTTGATGGTAAACTGGTCTGTTTATTGAGATTGAGAGTTTAGGGCCTGAGACAAATGTAAGACCTGATTGATAATGATTATTATTATTACCGGCTGCTACTCATTATTAAAATGAAGCCCTTTCCTGGCCCTGCCCTAGCCCTGTGCTGGCCCTGTCCTGGTCTGGCCCTGTCCTGGTCCTGCCCTGGCCCTGTCCAGGCCCTATCCTGGTCCAGCCCTGGCCTTGTCCTGGCCATGCTGATAGAAACACAAGCCGTTAGTATGCTCTCGGGTAAGTTCACACCCCTCTGACCCCCTAAGTAGCTCTCCTCTCCACCCCAGCTTGCCTGCCTCTTTAAGACTTTCATTGGAGATTATTTAGTTGATCTTCAGCTATTGAGAAAATTCTCTGCTGGATTTTCTCAGAGTTTACACGGTTTGCGCTGTTTGCGTCAGTGCTTTACCACTTGGTTTATGGAAATCAGCATTGTGTTGGCTGAGGAAAGATCTGTCAGGGAGGGAGAGATATTCGTGAATGATACGATCTCTATGTTATTTCCTCTGCTCGTCGAATACATAGTTTGCTGTACTGTAACTCCTCCACCTCCTCCAGACACACACGCACACAGTGAGACTCGGATCTCCTGGAGTGTGTGTGAGCATGGTGGTGTGAAATACTACACTGCTTGTGTGCAAACACAAATGGTAAAAATGAATGTGGTGGTTGCTAGCTGCACTGGGACCATGCTATGAAGGACTAACCTTTACTTCACTGATGGGATCAGGTGAGATATTAGTCAGAGGTCACTTCCTAAGTGATCACTTCCTGTTATAACCTCACTTCCCTTGTAGTCTGACGCTGAGTCGTGTTAGTGTTTTGGAATTGTTCTAGTGAAATCTACAGTGATGCGTTACTGTGAGTCACTCTTACACCTTGCTTTTTTGCATGATCATCTGTTGTGTCGTTAGCAATTCAAATGTGATTCACTCACATTTGGGTGGATTTGAAATAAAAAAAACATTTGAAATAAAGGAATGTACAGCATGCCTTAGAATCTTCTACTGCTTTCACATAGGATTTATGGTATTTAGCTTGTAAAATTAATTGGGCAATGTTTATATGACCCCCTGACAATCAGGCCATTTTTACCACATTATTGCCTGCATACAGCTTTTATACTTCCTGTGCACATGCCAGCATCCTTTAGAGGAGTAGTAGTAGTGGTGTTCAGATGTGGGTGGGCGTCTATTTTAGTATATCCATTGAGAATATACACCATAAAAAAGAAATCCATTATTTATTAGTGTAAACAGGTCCTAAGAAACATTATAAGACTAATAAAAAGATTATTTCAAAATAATAAAATAGCATATTTGGAGTTTAATTAGGCCTTTGTTACAGGTATGTGCAGCCACACCTGTGCCATCCAAGTGAAATCAATCGTTTGTTATTTAGTTAATTAAACAGACAAGACACACCTACGTAATCACAGTCAACACATATATATATATTTATACTAAGAATATAATGAAATATACCTTACCTTCATCATGATACTGACAGAAAATAATAAGTCTACACTTGATTTAGGCTCTAATATTCCATGCTAAATGTTTCTGATCAGTGATAGATGAGACAATAAATAGATGAGCTATACATCCTTCACTTATTTGCCCGGCCAGAAACCAATTAAGCAAATAGTCTCTTCCGACGGAGATTCAGTGAAACAAAATCACATTGATTGATTATCTGACAAGTCAGTGAAGTCACAGTCTTTTTGTCGGGAGTAGACCTAGGCTACTAAGCGACTGCAAGTTAACCAAATTTCAAATCAAATTAATTTATAAAGCCCTTTTTACATCAGCAGATATCACAAGGTGCTTATACAGAAACCCAGCCTAAAACCCCAAACAGCAAGCAATGCAGATGTAGACGAGCAAAATAATCCACCTGTTAAACTCTATACAGTGCCTTCAGAAAGTATTCACACCCCTTGACTTTTTCCACATTTTGTTGTGTTACAGCTTGAATTTAAAATGAATTGAATCTCTTTTATTTGTCACTGGCCTACACACAATACCCCATAATGTCAAAGTGGAATTTTGTTGCTGAAATGTCTTGAGTCAATAAGTATTCAAKCCCTTTGTTATTGCAAGCCTTACTAAGTAAAAATGTGCTTAACCAGTCACATAATAAGTTGCATGGACTCACTCTATGTGCAATAATAGTGTTTAACATGATTTTGGAATGACTACCTCATCTCTGTACCCTACACTTAAAAAAAAAAATATTTCACCTTTATTTAACCTGGTAGGCCAGTTGAGAACAAGTTCTCATTTACAACTGCGACCTAGACAAGATAAAGCAGTGACAAAAACAACAACACAGAGTTACACATAAACAAACGTAGAGGCAATAACACAATAGACAATAAAAATAGCAAAATCTATGTACAGTGTGTGCAAATGTAGAAGAGTAGGGAGGTAGGCAATACATAGGCCATAGAGGCGAAATAATTACAATTTAGCATTAATACTGGAGTGATAGATGTGCAGATGATGATGTGCAAGTAGAGATACTGGGGTGCAAAAGGGAAAGAGGGTAAGTAATAATATGGGGATGAGGTAGTTGGGTGTGCTATTTACAGATTGGCTGTGTACAGTGATCGGTAAGCTGCTCTGACAGCTGATTCTTAAAGTTAGAGAGGGAGCTATAAGACTCCAGCTTCAGAGATTTTTGCAAATCGTTCCAGTCATTGGCAGCAGAGAACTGGAAGGATAGGCAGCCAAAGGAAGTGTTGGCTTTGGGGATGACGAGTGCAATATACATGCTGGAGCGCGTGCTACGGGTGGGTGTTGCTATGGTGACCAGTGAGCTGAGATAAGGCGGGGCTTTACCTGGCAAAGACTTATAGATGACCTGGAGGCAGTGGGTTTGGCGACGGATATGTAGTGAGTGCCAGCCAACGAGAGCATACAGGTCACAGTGGTGGGTAGTATATGGTGCTTTGGTGACAAAATGGATGGCACTGTGATAGACTACATCCTGTTTGCTGAATAGAGTGTTGGGGATATTTTGTAAATGACATCGCCGATGTCAAGGATCGGTAGGATAGTCAGTTTTACGAGAGTCTGTTTGGCAGCATTAGTGAAGGAGGCTTTGTTGCGAAATTCTAGAGAGGTGGATCAGAGAATTACCAGCAGCAAGAGCGACATCATTGATATATACAGAGAAAAGAGTCGGCCAAGAATTGAACCCTGTGGCACCCCCATAGAGACTGCCAGAGGTCCGGACAACAGGCCCTCTGATTTGACACACTGAACTCTATCTGAGAAGTAGTTGGTGAACTGGGCGAGTCAGTTCAGTCGAAAGCCTTGGCCAGGTCGATGAAGACGGCTGCACAGTACTGTATTTTATTGATGGCGGTTATGATATCGTTTAAGACCTTGAGTGTGGCTGAGGTGCAACCATGACCAGCTCGGAAACCACATTGCATAGTGGAGAACGTACGGTTGGATTCAAAATGGTTGGTGATCTGTTTATTAACTTGGCTTTTGAAGATTTTAGAAAGGCATGGCAGGATGGATATACTGTAGGTCTATAATAGTTTGGGTCTGGAGTGTTTCCCCCTTTGAAGAGGGGGATGACCGCAGCAGCTTTCCAATCTTTGGGGATCTCAGACGATACAAAAGACTGGTTGAATAGGCTAGTAATAGGGCTTGCAACAATTTCGGCTGATCATTTTAGAAAAAGAGGGTCCAGATTGTCTAGCCCAGCTGATTTGTAGGGATTTAGATTTTGTAGCTCTTTCAGAACATCAGCTGTCTGGCGAAGGAGAAGCGGGGGTGGGGCAAGTTGCTGCAGGGGGTGCTGAGATGTTGGCCGGGGTAGGGGTAGCCAGGTGGAAAGCATGGCCAGCCATAGAAAAATGCTTATTGAAATGATCGATTATCGTAGATTTATCAGTGGTGACAGTGTTTCCTAGCCTCAGTGCAGTGGGCAGTGTCCCAAAACTTCTTCGGCTAGCCGGGAGATGGGCCAAGCTCGAGGCTAGCTCCAGGCTAACTGGAGTACTGGAGTAGCCACTCGAATAGCAGCTAGCTAGCTGCGATGATCCGGAGTAAAGGTTCAGAGCTTGCGGTAGGAATCCGGAGATGTGGTAGAGAAAAAGCAGTCCGATATGCTCTGAGTTGATATCACGCTGTGCAGACTGGCAGGAATTGACCGGGCTGAGGCTGGCAGATGTCCGGGTTAACGGTGATGACCGCTAGCAGTGGCTAACTGACTACTAGCTAGTAACTAGTTAGCTGGCTAGCTTCTGAAGGGGYTTCTGGTTCTAAAGTATAAAAATAGCAGATCCGTACCACATTGGGTGAGGTGAGTTGCAGGAGAGTATGTTCAGTCGGTAGATGGAAATTTAGATAAAAATMTAAAAAAATATATACAAAGAAAAACGATATATACGGGATGGGACAAGACAATTAAAACAGACATCCCACTGCTACGCCATCTCGGAACACATACAATTTTCTGTAAGGTTCCTCAGTCGAGCAGTACATTCCAAACACAGATTCAACCACAAAGATCAGGGAGGTTGTCCAATACCCTGCAAAGATGAAAAAAAGCAGACAATGAATATCCCTTTGAGCATGGTAATGTTATTAATTACACTTTGGATGGTGTATCAATGCACCCAGTTGCTACACATATACAGGTGTCATTCCTTGCTCAGTTACCCGGAGCGGAAGGAAACCTTTCAGGCATTTCACCATGAGGCAGTGGTGACAGTCAAAACATTTACAGAGTTGAATGGTTGTTATAGGAGGAAACTGAGGATGGATCAACAACATTGTAGTTAATCCACAATACTAACCTAATTGACAGAGTGAGAAGAAGGAAGCCTGTACAACTTACAAATATTTCAAAACATACATCCTGTTTTGCAACAAGTCACTAAAGTAATACTGCAATGTATTAAAACAATTCACTTTTTGTCCTGAATACAAAGTGTTATGTTTGGGGAAAATCCTCCCCAAAATGTTGTTGTTAAGGGGGTAGACCAGCTTTAATAATGCAGATAGATTGTGGCTTCCATTTCCAATCCCCCATATATATACACTTTACCGGTCAAAAGTTTGGACACACCTAGTCATTCCACTCCATTTTCTTTATTTTGACTATTTTCTACATTGTGGAATAATAGTGAAGACATCAAAGCTATGAAATAACACATATGGAATCATGTTTTAACCAAAAAATTGTTAAATCAAAATATGTTTTATATTTGAGATTCTTCAAAGTAGCCAGCCTTTGCATTGATGACAGCTTTTCACACTCTTGGCATTCTCTCAACCAGCTTCATGAGGTAGTCACCTGGAATGCATTTCAATTAACAGATGCACCTTGTTAAAAGTTAATTTGTGGAATTTCTTTCGTTCTAATGCGTTTGAGACAATCAGTTGTGTTGTGACATGGTAGGGGTGGTATACAGAAGATAGCCCTATTTGGTAAAAGACCAAGTCAGTATTATGGCAAGAACAGCTCAAGTAAGCAAAGAGAAATGACAGTCCATCATTACTTTAAGACATGAAGGTCAGTCAATACGGAAAATGTCAAGAAATTTTAACGTTTCTTCAAGTGCAGTCGCAAAAACAATCAAGCGCTATGATGAAACTGTCTCTCATGAGGAGAGTTATCAGCCTCAGAAATTGCAGCCCAAATAATTGCTTCATAGAGTTCAAGTAACAGACACATCTCAACATCAACTGTTCAGAGGAGACTGCGTGAATCAGGCCTTTATGATCTAATTGCTGCAAGAAACCACTACTAAAAGACACCAATAAGAAGAAGAGACTTGTTTGGGCCAAAAAACACGAGCAATGGACATTAGATCGGTGGAAATCTGCCATTTGGTCTGATGAATACACATTTKAAATTTTTGGTTCCAACCGCCGTGTCTTTGTGAGACTGAGAGTAGGTGAACAGATGATCGCCGCATGTGTGGTTCCCCCCGTGAAGCATGGAGGAGGAGGTGTGATGGTGTGGGGGTGCTTTGCTGGTGACACTGTCAGTGATTTATTTAGAATTCAAGGCACACTTAACCAGCATGGCTACCACAGCATTCGGCAATATGCAATCCCATCTGGTTTGTGCTTAGTGGGAATATCATTTGTTTTTCAACAGGACAATGACCCAACACATAGCTCTCTAAGGTATGCAATGACTGACATGACAAGAGGAACTGATTATGCGCTACCCAATTTTGACTTGCAAGAGTAAGTTTAAAGCACCCCACCTTCCGACCCATACTCGCCCCACAGTTTGGGCACCACTGAGATAGAGGATGAGAGACAGAGAGACAGAGTGTGCATGCCAGTGTTCATGTGTGTGTCTACTGTCCTCTCTTGGGATGCATGTTCTTTTGCCTCCTCTGCAAAGTAGAGCAGTAATGTTCAGATGTACTCTGGTCTTTAATAAAGGTTTAAATATAAAGTAACAGAGTCATCCATTAGCTGTGCGTGTAACTGCTCTGGCCCCACTGTGTGCTGATTAGAGAGCCGAGGAGAGGAGAGAGAGAGCGCACACATTAGGACCCACATGTAAATTGCATTAGCTAATCAAAATACCAAGTGGATGTTTGCTCGCAGAGATAAATTATTTCAAGGTTATATGATTTTTATTGGCAAAGGGAATGAGTTGTACAATAGTTTCCGTGTACATTAACAAATTATTGTTTACCAGTTTCTTATGCTAATTAATGATCAAGGATTTATGAAGTCCTCTGACTGCAGGATGCAGAGTCCCGGCTCCGCCCTCCTCCTTGGCCGTATCTGCAGACACACAGATCCACTTGTTCCAGTCTCAGTGATCTGAGGGAGAGAGGGCCTTAGATAGAGAGAGGAGAGAGAGAGAGGATCACAAATCAACTGCAGGATAGGGAGGGAGTTAGGAAGGGYTCCTAACTCCCTTAGGAAGGAAGGGTCCTAACTCCCACTATGTGGTATCAGGGGGGACCTCTCTCTCTCTTTCTGCCTCTTTTGAGAGCTGCAGCTCAGCCAGCCAGGCCAGCGGCGGCAGGTAGCCCTGACCTGTCCCCACTGAGGTCTGGAGAATGTTCCCGCTCGCCACAGGACAATGACAGCTCCCACAGCCACCGCCAGCTGGCTCCGGGCCACTAACCACAGTCATACAACAACAATTGTGGCTGTGAAAAGACAAAGGCATGCAGCACAGTGCTACACTGTCAGTTGATATTTTAAAGTGATTGTCAGTTACAAACCCCGGGGGGTTAATTGTGAAATGTCAGAACTGTTTGTTCTCATGTATAGGGGTTGGATCTAGCCTTCATCTCAATTAACTGAGGGAATTTCTTAGTAAAAGGTCCAGTGTTGCACCTGTTCTTACTGCAGCCTGCAGTCACACACCCTCAGGCAGTCAGGTACTGTACCAGTCTGGAGTCTATCTTTACTGCAGCCTGCAGTCACAGGTACTGTACCAGTCTGGAGTCTATCTTTACTGCAGCCTGCAGTCACAGGTACTGTACCAGTCTGGAGTCTGTCCTTACTGCAGCCTGCTGTCACAGGAACTGTACCAGTCTGGAGTCTGTCCTTACTGCAGGCTTTGATGGCTGCAGCCTGCATCATGTAGTGTCAGCTCCCAGATTACAGACAGCCAGGAGAGAAACCGGAGATATGTGGTGGTGTGATTCTCCCCATGTTGAGTTAAAAGGGCTGTGCTCCTCTCCTCTCACCAAATGACTGCTCGGGTTTCAGCTCAGTTCTGTCCGGAAGGGGCGAGGGTGGAATAACAATGTGCACAGCCTGAGGGTAGTACCCAATTGCCCAGGGGTTCAAACCCAGACCACCAATGCTAGGCTAAACCATGGTGGGCAGAGCAGAGTGTGACTATAGTAACCTGACCCAGACCCAGCGTCCTATTCTCAACTCTCAATGGAGAAGCCTGTTGGTTGARTGGGCCTCTGGTCCCAGCTGGATGGTCCTGATCAACATTACATCCACGGCATTTGTCAGCTGTAACTGTGTGCTTGACTGTAGATGAAGTTCCACATTGTCTGTTAGTCAGGGCTGGGTTTTTATAGCTCAGTCAGTCTGCCATCAGTCACCAGCTCAGGTGGTTCAACCAGAGTTACATAGCCTGCCTTGTTGTCTTGCATGCTTATTGTTCATGTCTATATAAGGTAAAAATGTGTATACTATGCTCATGCACCAGTTAAAGGGAATAATGTAAAAGGCTGTGATGCAAAAAACTGCAAAGCAACATTGTTATTATCAATTCATGATACTGTGTTTAATTATAGATTCATTAGGTGCTGGATGTATTCCAGTGAATACTAATTTGTATTTGATGGTATTTCTTTAAACTAGTCTGGGTCATGATGACGGAATGAGCAGGATTATTCCACAGGTTATCAGGCTTATATCTTTCTCTCCGAGGTACATAAAAGTGGCCACAGATCAGATGCTAGTTCAGAAGATCAGCAGTGTGTTAATACAGAGTCAGGTCAGAATGTGTGTCCCCTAATGGCCCGTTTCCCTGACACCRCATGTGACAATGGCCTAGTTTTCTCTGCGGAGGGATTAACACAGGAGGTGGGCCCAACCACAGCCAGGTCAAATGGTTKAACATGCAGGAGGAATGGACCCAACAATGGGTATATTTTCCTCTGAGAGGACACAAAGTCATAGGTCTGATCCCAGTGTAGCCTCTCATCCAACCAGCAGAGGGATGGGAGCTGTTGGTTGATGCTGTATAACTATCACTCATATCTGACAGACTGACATCGCTATGTTTATACAGCTGTGAGGGTTAACAGGTGGGGGTTTGGGTATGGTTTAACTGCCTAATGGTAAAGAGAGACTTGGCTGAAGTCCGGAGTCACTGAGATATAGGAAAGAAGGCAGGMCCAGCAGAGAAAGGTAACTCCTCACGGTTCACATGGAACCGGTTGACCCTGACAACCAGGCAGGGCGAGCCGCTCACTGAACTCTGGCAGGTTTACCCAAGCAGATCAATGCCAGGTTAACTTTTACTGCCTCAGAAACCCGGATCCGGGAGCACCCCCACCCCCCACACACTAATTAGCATACCTAGCATAGCTTCAAAAGTAGATAGTAGCATCTAAATATCATAAATCACAAGTCCAAGACACCAGATGAAAGATACAGATCTTGTGAATAAAGCCACCATTTCAGATTTTTAAAATGTGTTACAGGAAGACAAAATATGTAAATCTATTAGCTAAACACGTTAGCAAAATACACCACTATTCTAACTCCATCAGTTTCTTACTCCTTCAGGTGCTATCACCAATTCGGCTCAACTAAGATATTGATATCCACTAACAAGAAAAAACCTCTTCAGATGACAGTCTGATAACATATTCATGGTATAGGATAGTTTTTGTAGAAAAAGTGCATATTTCAGGTAGAAATCACAGTTTACAATTGCACCCACCATCACAAATCGACTAGAATTACTAGATAGAGCAACGTGTATGACCAATTTACTCATCATAAAACATTTCATAAAAATAGACAAAGCATAGCAATGGAAAGACCCAGTTCTTGTGATTTCAGACCATATTCAGATTTTCTAAGCGTTTTTCAGCGAAAACACAATAAATCGATAAGTTAGCATACCACATGAACAAACGTTCCCAGAGCATCGATTCCAGCCAAAGAGCGCTATAACGTAACACCGCCAAAAGATATTAATTTTTTCACTAACCTTCTCAGAATTCTTCCGATGACACCCTGTAACATCATTTTACAATATACATATACAGTTTGTTCGAAAAGGTGCATATTTAGCCATACAAAACCGTGGTTACACAATGAAAATACTAGGAATCAAGCCTCAATATGGCTGACGTCATCTATCAGAGTGATCTAGTTTAATTGAAAGCTAATCATATACTTGACTAAAAATACAGGGTTTACAGAATCGAAAGACAAATTAGTTCTTAATGCAACGCCGATTTACATTTTTAAAATTATCCTTACTTTTCAATACAGGGTTGGCCAAGGAGAGCTATACCAAACAAAATGGCATTATGCGTTTAAAATATTTCCACAGAAACACGGTTTATCATATTAAATATTGCTTACTTTGAGCTGTTCTTCCATCATATTCTTGGGCAATGTATCCTTTCTATGTTATAAACGTCTTTTGTCGATAGATGTCCTCTGTCCTTCGAATGTCCACCAACGACCGACTCCCTAAAACGTGTGTCCAAACTTTCAGAACGCACAACAAAGAAATTCCCAAAATCGCACTAAACGGATATAATTGATATAAAACGGTTCAAATTCACTACATTATGATGTTTTTAACAATAAACGACTGAAAACATGACCGGAGAAAATTGCTGGTTAGAAAACGACTTGGAACGAGACAGGTCCGATGGCCTTCACGCTTGAGGCGCACATTGAGAAAAGAGGGTCTCTGTACATTTTTGTCATTTCTAATGGCTGTGAACGTCCCATCGATTCTGAAACGTGAGACGTATAGACACCCAGAGGAAGACGTAGGCAGTGTCGGTTCCTTCATAGCATTCACTGGCCTTATAAACAGACCCCAGATCAGAGGTAAAAATTTCTGAAATCTGAACCCTGTCATGAAAAGTGCTGTAAAAATTGTCTGTACCACTCAGAGACAAATTCCAACTTCTATAGAAACTAGAAGGTGTTTCTATCCAATAATAACAATAATATGCATATTGTACGATCAAGAATTAGCACGAGGCAGTTTAATGGAGACACAAATATGCTAATGCGGAACACACCCCCTATAGTTGCAAGAGTTAATCTCTCTGTGTTGGCGCTTCTGTCTTGACCTTGGCTGCAGACAGACAGTGGGAGCGATGGAAGAGAAGAAGTCAGTGCCTGTCCTGCCTCTCACAGCACAGATGGTGTCCATTAGTGCCAGTGATGCCCGCTCTCCCTCTACCGCCATGGCACAGAGCGGGCAGGGGCACTTAACATACACACACAGGGTGAGAACCACATATGGAGGGACCACACAGTACTAACACAACCGACCCCCCTACCAGGTAGAACACACACAGTACAGACACAATGAACCCCTACAGGTAGAACACACACAGTACAGACACATGAACCCTACCAGGAAGACACACAACATACAAACACAATGAACCCCTACCAGGAGAACACACACAGTACTAACACAATGAACCCTACCAGGGAGAACACACACAGTACAGACACCCCCTACCAGGAGAAACACACACATTACAAACACAATGAACCCTACCAGGAAGAACACACACAGTACAACACAATGAACCCCTACCAGGAAGAAAACACACATACAAACACAATGAACCCCTACCAGAAGAACACAACAACATACAAACACAATGAACCCCTACCAAAAGAACACACACAGTACAAACACAAATGAACCCCTACCAGGAAGACACACACAGACAAAACACAATGACCCTACCGAGAAAACACACACAGTACAAACACAATGAACCCTACCAGGAAGAAACACACACAGTACAACACAATGAACCCCTACCAGGAAGAACACACACAGTACTAACACAATAACCCCTACCAGAAGAACACACACATTACAAACACAATGAAACCTACCAGGAGAAAACACACAGTACTACACAAAGAACCCTACCAGGAAGAACACACACAGTACAAACACAATGAACCCTACCAGAGAAGAACACACACAGTACAAACACAATGAACCCTACCAGGAAGAACACACACAGTACAACACAATGAACCCTACCAGGAGAACACACACATACAAAACAAGAACCCCTACCAGGAAGAACACACACAGTACTAACACAATGAACCCTACCAGGAGAAACACACACAGTACTAACACAATGAACCCTACCAGGAAGAACACACACATTACAAACACAATGAACCCTACCAGAAGAACACACACAGTACTAACACAATGAACCCTACCGGAAGAACACACACAGTACAAACACAATGAACCCCTACAGGAAGAAACACACATTACTAACACAATGAACACCCTACCAGGAAGAACACACACAGTACAAACACAATGAACCCTACCAGGAAGAACACACACATACAAACACAATGAACCCTACCAGAAGAACACACACATTACAACACAATGAACCCTACCAGAAACACACACAGTACAACACAATGAACCCTACCAGGAAAACACACACATACTAACACAATGAACCCTACCAGGAAGAACACACACAGTACAAACACAATGAACCCTACCAGGAAGAACACACACAGTACAAACACAATGAACCCTACCAGGAAGAACACACACAGTACAAACACAATGAACCCCTACCAGGAAGACACACACCATTACTAACACAATGAAACACTACTATTGAGAACCCACAAATTAAAAAGGAGCTCTTCTCCTCTGTGTTCGACCTGTCAATCAAACTCTATTATTTACACACAGGTGGCAGGCAGGGAGGGAGGAGGAAGTGCCTCCATGCCAATTAATTATTGTGCTTGATTTCCCCAATCCTAGAGATGGTATCTGATGCAAACGTTCCTTTGCCACAATTACAGTGGCTGCTGCTACCTATTGACATTTACGAGGATGCTGATTTGAATTATCAGAGACATTAGTCATTTGGTCTTTAAGTGGCTTGTGAGTTCCACTGAAGACACAGGAACAAGGGTAACGTGAGGAGGAAACTAGAATTAAACAGTGCACACAGGCTGGCTGTTAAAGCCCAAGTGCCCTTTGGAGAAGTCAAGACTGACTAGTTCCTCTAGGCTTTACACTTCAACTGGAGAAACACTGCTGTAGCTGGTCAGGATTGAATACCACAGACAGTTTGTATGGATTTCTATTGGAGCATTGTGGTGTGTGTGGTGTGTGTGGTGTGTGTGTGTGTGTGTGTGTGTTGTGTGTGTGTGTGTGTGTGTGTGTGTGTGGTGTGTGTGTGTGTGTGTGTTGTGTGTGTGTGTGTGTGGTGTTGTTGTGTGTGCGGTGCGCTGCGTGCGTGCGCTTGCGTGCCGTGCGTCACCCCGTGCCCCGCCCCCCCGGAACGCACCCAGCAAGACAGAAAGAAACAGCTCAAAGAAAAAAAAAAAAACAAAGTAGCACGTAGCAGTGCAGTGCAGTCGCAGTCCCAGCGTGCCCGTGGCAGGTGGGATCCCCAGGCAGTGCAAGAGATGGAGGAGAAAAAGGAGTTCGCAAAGCACCTGTACAGATGTATTACACATTCCTTGAAACTTGAGATTAGATCCACTGATCATAGCAGGATATGCATAGCGAAGACCGACCCAAACGTTGGTTAACCACAAGATTTCCCACTGGGCATATAGTTCACGTTCCAGGCCCACCCAGCCGCGAAAAGAAGAACTAGTGCTTGTCCCCGAAGTCATTGATTTGCCAAATGAACCCTCAAAGGTAACAATGATTATCTAACACAGGTTATTCCCAAGAGAAGCAGCCCGCCAGGACAAGATGGACGGGGGGCCCGGGCGAAGCGCCCGAAAAGGCCAGTATATAATTCAGCTGTAGGTCCTCGCTCTCGAAAGAGGAGAGAAGAGTCATGATCGTGGAAGAAGGAACGGTGTATTTGGTCCGAGCATCAGAGCGTTGGGGTAGATAATTGGAAGAGTACAATATTTGATGGATACCGGGTGTTGTACCTGTGAACGGAGCAAACCGTTCCCTCTGGGGCCATTCTCCCATGAAGCATAGTCCGAGGTCCACTAGCTCTCCCCACATCCCAGTGGATCTACCATGTGGTAACCACAGGGACTGAGTGTGGTTAAGAAGGCACTTGCACCTCTTGAACTTGGATTCAAATGTGCAAATTACCAGCGGAAAGTGGCTATTACAACCTCCACTGGCGTAATGGTCAGTGACTGCCGCATAAATAAAAACATCATTATGGCGGTTTTCCCGGCTTCCTCATTTGCATAAATGCTCATAAGATGTGGAGAATATTATGTTGTACCAAAAATAAATAAATAAACCAAACACAAAGTGATAAAGTAGCCGGCACGCAAAGATCTCCCTGGAAAACAACAGTGAATTCATCATGCAGATGTTATTGCCAGAGCCCCTGTGTTGGTGGCCATTTTATGAGCCTTGAAAAAAGAAGAAATACCTGCTGCTCATGGATTTCACACAGAGTGTTTCGGCAGGCTGACGAGGCGGTGGTGGATGCTCCTGTGGACCTGTGTGCTGTGTCACCCACCAGCCTCAAACTCGCAGTGGATCCCGCAGCCCTCACAGAAATATCAGCCCAGACATGCTGTGGCCAAACAAGGCCGTCGCCCATGGCGATATAGGTAGAGGCTGGAATGGAGATCTTGGGAACAGTAACCCTGCAATTGTGTGTTTTTTTGTTGTTGTCTTTTTTGTTGTTGTTGACAATCAGAAAGTGACACTTGTTCTTCATGGCAAAAGGTAATGATGATGTGCTATGATGCTTTGTGATACAGTACGAGGGATATAGCTACATGTATAGAAGCACCAGTGGCTGGCTGTGCTACTCACAGTTTACTGAAAGGTTTAGATGACGGCCCTGCTTTAACTAAACGCAAGGTCACACATTAGAAATAAGGCTAATGTTTCAGCTAGCCGTATTCTTTTGCAATTATATGGTTCAGTGGCGGTGTTTATAGTTCTTCTTCAATCTCCCTCTCTGCAGTTTTGGTTTGCTGGCTCCCTCATCATTTACTGCCTGGATGTAACAGGCCAGTCTGAGTCTGGTGGAAAAGGGATGATGCATAGAGCTGGCAGAGATTTATTACATTTCTAGCAAACCATGTAACAAAAAAAATCTGCTTTGGTTAGGAACGGGCTTTTTTAAAATCAAAATCCATGAGTCCCCGATTCCTGATTGAGCAGGCCCGAGGAAGACTTGAATCCAACACTGATTAAAGAAAATAAAACGTTTATTTTAATAAATGTTTCAATGACGCCTTTTAATTGGATGTTATATCCAACTCTTATCTGCCTTCCRGCAGATTGCGTTCTATATGGTGGTAGAATGAGTGTCACTTCCACTGTAACCGAAACTCTGAGTAACAATGACTTCACACTTACAGACTCAGTGAAGGATGGAAGGCAGAGTGAGTGGCTACTGCATGGGCCGACTGATTAAAAATGCAAACGAAGGGGGTTGAGTTGATTTATTTCTGCTTCTCAAGCTGTTTGTGAAATCCTTCAGGAGGGGGAGATAGACAGCGTTGTTGGGAGAGGGATGTTGGAGGGGTGTTGGGGGGTGCTCATTCTGTGATGTGAGGAGCGGAAGACATCCAAGAAGTTTCTATATGGCTGTCAGCTCATCCCAGTCACTAGTAATAAGACCATTCCTTTGATGACTTAAAACCTGCTTATTCCAGTGTACTGTTAGAAGATACACATCCACAGCCTAGGCTCTCATCTTAGAGATATAATACACAACTTCAGTGCATAAACGCTAGCTGCTTAAGGGGAAAGTGCCCTCACCGGGTATAAAGGACGTCTAAGCTGCTTGCAGGTCATTAAATTGATGTGGTTGGTGTTGAGGGGAAATTKGAWTTGCAGCAGTAATAATATTTAACTACAGTGCCTATGTAACTACAGTGCCCTCTGTGGTAGAGTAGTGTCTTCTAAATGATGGTTCCTTGGAGAGCAGAACAGGGGCTTGCTCCAGATCCAGTAGTTCTGTAGTCAGTCAGGCTGCCTCAGAGGAAACAGAGGAGTTGTTTAATCAGCCAGAGATTTAATGCCATAGAGTTTTAAAGCAACACTGCATCCCAGTGACTTACAGGTAAGCAGATATTGTAGTCTCTGAGCGTTTCTGTCATCTTCTCCATAAACATGCAGCACCTCTTCACTTTAAACCACTGCTGCTCTTAACGGGAGAGAATAATGTCTTAACGGAAGAGAGTAATGTCTTAACAGTAGAGAGTTATGTCTTAACAGGAGATAGCTGTCTTAACGGGTGAGAGTTTTCTTAACTGGAGAGAGTTTTCTTAAAGGGTGAGAGTTGTCTTTACGGGAGAGAGAAGATAGTTGTCTTAACGGGTGAGAGTTGTCTTAACGGGAGAGAGTTTAGTCTTAACAGGAGATAGTTGTCTTAACGGGTGAGAGTTGTCTTAACAGGAGATAGGTGTCTTAACGGGAGAGAGTTATGTCTTAACAGGAGATAGTTGTCTTAACGGGTGAGAGTTGTCTTAACAGGAGAGAGTTATGTCTTAACAGGAGATAGTTGTCTTTACGGGAGAGAGTAATGTCTTAACGGAGAGAGTTATGTCTTAACAGGAGATAGTTGTCTTTACGGGAGAGAGTAATGTCTTAACGAGAAGAGTTATGTCTTAACAGGAGATAGTTGTCTTTACGGGAGAGAGTAATGTCTTAACAGGAGAGAGTTATGTCTATAACAGGAGATAGTTGTCTTTAACAGGAGACGAGTTTA
>NW_019942625.1:357930-366266 GCF_002910315.2 Salvelinus sp. IW2-2015
TAATGTAACTAGGAGAAGCTGTCTTAACGGTGAGAGTTTTCTTAACTGGAGAGAGTTTTCTTAAAGGGTGAGAGTTGTCTTTACGGGAGAGAGTAATGTCTTAACAGGAGAGAGTTATGTCTTAACAGGAGATAGTTTTCTTAACGGGTGAGAGTTGTCTTAAACAGGAGAGATTATGTCTTAACAGGGAGGTAGTTGTCTAAGGGTGAGAGTTGGTCTTAACGGGAGAGAGTTATGTCTTAACAAGGAGATATTGTCTTTACGGGAGAGAGTAGTCTTAACAGGAGAGAGTTATGTCTTAACAGAGAGAGTTATGTTTAACAGGAGATAGTTGTCTTAAGGGTGAGAGTTGTCTTAACGGAGAGAGAGTTATGTCTTAACAGGAGATAGTTTCTTAACGGGTGAGAGTTGTCTTCGGGAGAGTATAGTTTAACAGGAGAGAGTTAGTGTTCTTTAACGGGTGAAGTGTCTAACAGGAAGAGTTTGTCTTAACAGGAGTAGTTTTTAAGGGTAAGATTGTCTTAACGGAGAGAGGTTAGTGTCTTACAGGAGATAGTTGTCTTAACGGTGAGATGTCTTAACAGGAGATAGGTGTTTAACGGAAGAGAGTTATGTCTTAACAGGAGATAGTTTTGTCTTAACGGTGAGAGTTGTCTTAACAGGAGAGAGTTATGTCTTCTAACAGGAGATAGTTGTCTTTACGGGAGAGAGTAAGGTCTTAACAGAGGAGAGTTATGTCTTAACAGGAGATAGTTGTCTTTAGGAGAGAGTAATGTCTTAACAGGAGAGAGTTATGTCTTAACAGGAGATAGTGTCTTTACGGGAGAGAGTAATGTCTTAACAGGAGAGAGTTATGTCTTAACAGGAGATAGTTGTTTTACGGGAGAGAGTAATGTCTTAACGGAGAGAGTATGTCTTAACAGGAGATAGTTGTCTTAACGGTGAGAGTTGTCTTAACGGAGAGGAGTATTTTCTTGTTGTCCTGCAGTTCATGGATTAATTCTCCCATTCAGGATGTCCTCTTGTTCTGTCTGGACTCCTCAAAGGCGTAACTGTGTTTGTGTTGTGTTGTGTTTGTCTGCGGATTTACATTCGTTACATTTCAATAATTATTCAGAACCCAGGTGTGCGATGTGTTTCTGTATTTGTGACTAGGGTTACGGTTAGTGTGTAGGGTACATGTATGTATCAGTAAGATAATGTTTCTCTCTAGATAGTCATTTGTTGTCAAGATTGTATGTGACTAGCAAACATTGCACATGTCTTAACAGGAGAGAGTTATGTCTTAACAGGAGATAGTTGTCTTTACGGGAGAGAGTAATGTCTTAACGGGAGAGAGGTATGTCTTAACAGGAGATAGTTGTCTTAACGGGTGAGAGTTGTCTTAACGGGAGAGAGTATTTTCTTTGTCTGTCCTGCAGTTCATGGATTAATTCTCCCATTCAGGATGTCCTCTTGTTCTGTCTGGACTCCTCAAAGGCGTAACTGTGTTTGTGTTGTGTTGTGTTTGTGTGCGCGGATTTACATTACGTTACATTTCAATAATTATTCAGAACCCAGGTGTGCATGTGTGTTTCTGTATTTGTGACTAGGGTTACGGTTAGTGTGTAGGGTACATGTATGTATCAGTAAGATAATGTTTCTCTCTAGATAGTCATTTGTTTGTCAAGGATTGTATGTGACTAGCAAACATTGCACCATTCCTCAGGGGGATTTTAGTAAACATTAGTTAGAGCTGTAGCTATAGGCCTTTGGGCTATCTGTCAACTCAGGAGAGATTTGGGTGAGAGCCAGGCTGCTGACATGTCCTACTGGTGTCCCCTGAGACAGTCGACTGGCGCACTGGCATGCTCTCACACAGGTCCTCTCTAACGGTTACCATAGAGCACAGAACAGACCCATATAAAGTGCCTTCGGAAAGTATTCAGACCCCTTGACTTTTCCCACATTTTGTTACGTTACAGCCTTATTCTAAAATGTATTAAATAAAATAGAAATCTCAGCAATCTACACACATTACCCTATAAACAGGATTTTTTAAATATTTACTAATATATTAAAAGTTAAAAACAGAAATACCTTATTTACATACAGTTGAAGTCGGAAGTTTAGATACACTTAGGTTGGAGTCATTAAAACTCGTTTTTCAACCACTCCACAKATTTCTTGTTAACAAACTATAGTTTTGACAAGTCGGTTAGGAACTCTACTTTGTGCATGACACAAGTACATTTTCCAACAATTGTTTACAGACAGATTATTTCACTTATAATGCACTGTATCACAATTCCAGTGGGTCAGAAGTTTACATACACTAAGTTGACTGTGCCTTTAAACAGCTTGGAAAATTCCAGAAAATGATGTCATGGCTTTAGAAGCTTCTGATAGGCTAATTTACATAATTTGAGTCAATTGGAGGTGTACTTGTGGATGTATTTCAAGGCCTACCTTCAAACCCAGTGCCTCTTTGCTTGACATCATGGGAAAATCAAAAGAAATCAGCCAAAACCTCAGAAAAACAAATGTAAACCTCCACAAGTCTGGTTCATCCTTGAGAGCAATTTCCAAACGCCTGAAGGTACCATGTTCATCTGTACAAACAATAGTACGCAAGTATAAACACCATGGGACCACGCAGCCGTCATACCACTCGGAAGGAGACGTATTCTGTCTCCTAGAGATGAACGTACTTTGGTGAAAATCGATCCGAGAAGACAGCAAGGACCTTGTGAAGATGCTGGAGGAAACATGTACAAAAGTATCTATATCCACAGTAAAACGAGTCCATATCGACATAACCTGAAGGCCGCTCAGCAAGGAAGAAGCCACTGCTCCAAAACCAAAAAGAAATGCCAGACTACGTTTTGCAACTGCACATGGGGACAAAGATCGTACTTTTTGGAGAAAATGTCCTCTGGTCTGATGAAACAAATATAGAAACTGGTTGGCCATAATGACCATCGTTATGTTTTGGAGGAAAAGTGGGAGGCTTGCAAGCCGATGAACACCATCCCATCCGTGAAGCACAGGGTGGCAGCAGCATGTTGTGGGGTGCTTTGCTGCAGAGGACTGGGCACTTCACAAAATAGATGGCATCATGAGGTAGGAAACTATGTGGATATATTGAAGCAACATCTCAAGACATCAGTCAGAAGTTAAACTTGGTCGCAAATGGGTCTTCCAAATAGACAATGACCCCAAGCATACTTCCAAAGTTGTGGCAAAATGGCTTAAGGAAAACAAAGTCAAGGTATTGGAGTGGCATCACAAACCCTGACCTCAATCCAATGGAAAATGTGTGGGCAGAACTGAAAAAGCGTGTGCGAGCATGGAGGCCTACAAACCTGACTCGGTTACACCAGTCTTCAGAGGAATGGCCAGAATTCACCCAACTTACTGTGGGAAGCTTGGAAGGCTACCCAAACATTTGACCCAAGTAAACAATTTAAAGGCAATGCTACCAAATTCATGAGTGTATGTAAATTCTGTCCCACTGGGAATGTGATGAAAGAAATAAAAGCTGAAATAAATCATTCTCTCTACTATTATTCTGACATTTCACATTCTTAAAATAAAGTGGTGATCCTAACTGACCTAAGACAGGGAATTTTTACTAGGATAAATGTCAGAATTGTTAAAGAGCTCTGTTAGAGTGACCATCGTGTTCTTGGTCACTCCCTGACCAAGGGCCTTTCTCCCCCGATTGCTCAGTTTGGCCAGGTGGCCAGCTCTAGGAATAGTCTTGTGGTTCCAAACTTCTTCCATTTAAGAATAATGGAGGCCACTGTTTCTTGTGGACCTTCAATGCTGCAGACATTTTTGGTACCCTTCCCCAGATTGTGCCTCGACACATCATGTCTCTGAGCTATACGGATAATTCCTTGACCTCAGGGCTTGGTTTTGCTCTGACATGCACTTCAACTGTGGGACCTTATTAGAGACAGGTGTGTGCCTTTCCAAATCATGTCCAATCAATTGAATTTACCACAGGTGACTCCAATCAAGTTGTAGAAACATCTCAAGGATGATCAATGGAAACAGGATGCACCTGAGCTCAATTTCGAGTCTCAAAGCAAAGGGTCTGAATACTTATGTAAAACATGTTTTCACTTGTCATAATAGGTATTGGTTCTAGATTGATGAGTAAAAAATGTGTATTTAATCCATTTTAGAATAAGGCTGTAACATAACAAAAGTTGAAAAACGGAAAGGTGTATGAATACTTTCCGAATGCACTGTATACAGCTGAATCCCATCTATACAATAGTGTTGTTTAAGCTCTAGTCATTACCACACACACACACACCCACACACCTCTCAAAGGGCACTGCTATGGAGATCAATCAGTAATTATTCACAGAAACAAAGCCAAAACATTCAGTAAAAAAAAACTAGATACAACTCTGAGAAAACATTACTGTGTGCGTTAAGTTACATGAATAACTGAAGGACAAAAACAAGTCAAAGGTCAAGCACTGAATTATTCCTGAGGGCCCATATATTACTGCATGTGATTTACTGCTGGCTGGCTGACATTGTTTGTTTGTTGTGTGTGGTGGTGTGTGTGTGTGTGTGTGTGTGTGTGTGTGTGTGTGTGTGTGTGTGTGTGTGTGTGTGTGTGTTGTTGTGTTGTGTGTGTGTGTGTGTGTGTGTGTGTGTGTGTGTGTGTGTGTGTGTGTGTGTGTGGTGTGTGTGTGTGTGTGTGTGTGTTGTGTGCATACATGGGTTCCAGTGATACAGCAGAGAGCGAGTGAGACTAGCTTGATTGACTGTGAGAAAGCAGAGGAAGCTTATCTGTGCCCTCCATCCATTTGGCTGGCTGCCACACTGTTCACGCTCCTGTTGTTGGAGAGTTCCTGATGAAATATTTATTTCCCTTTAATCCGGCACATTGTTGCCTTTCAAACGGGCCTTGCTGCGGTCAGAGAGAGGCCTGGCTGGAAAGAGAGAGGCCTGGCTGGGTCAGAGAGAGGCCTGGCTGGATAGAGAGAGGCCTGGTGGGTCAGAGAGAGCCCTGGTACTGTTGGTTGGCGTACAGTTGGTTGGAGGTACAGTTGGTTGGAGGTACAGTTGATTCGAGGTACAGTTAGTTGGGTGGTACAGTTGTTGGTGGTACAAGTGGTTGGAGGTACAGTTGGTTGGAGGTACAGTTATTGGAGTCAGTTGGTTGGAGGTACAGTTGTTTGGTGGGACAGTTGGTTGGTCGTACAGTTGGTTGGTTGGTACAGTGGTTGGTGTACAGTTGGTTGGAGGTACAGTTGTGTGTTGGTGGGTACAGTTGGTTGGTGTACAGTTGGTTGGAGGTACAGTTGGTTGGAGGTACAGTTGGAATTTGGATCAGTGGTTGGAGGTACAGTTGTTGGTGGGACAGTTGGTTGTGTGTACAGTTGGTTGGAGGTACAGTTGGTTGGAGGTACATTGGTTGTGTCGTACAGTTGGTTGGGGAAGAGTTGGATGGCGTACAGTTGGTTTGTCGTACAGTTGGTTGGAGGTAGAGTTGGTGGTCGTACAGTTGGTGTCGTACAGTTGGTTGGAGGTAGAGTTGTGGTGTCGTACAGTTGGTTGGAGTACAGTTGGTGGAGGTACAGTTGGTTGGTGAGTTACGGTTGGTTGTGGTACAGTTGGTTGGAGTACAGTTGTTTGAGGTACAGTTGTGGTGTACAGTTGGTTGGAGGTACAGTTTGTGGAGGTACAGTTGTTGGAGGTACGTTGGTTGGAGGTACAGTTGATTGGAGGTATAGTTGGTTGGAGGTACAGTTGGTTGGGTGGAAGTTGGTTGGTGGTACAGTTGGTTGGAGTGACAGTTGGTTGGAGGTACAGTTGGTTGTGGTACAGTTGATTGGTGTACAGTTGGTTGGAGGTACAGTTGGTTGGTGGGTACAGTTGGTTGGTGGTACAGTTGGTTGGAGGTGAGTTGGTGGTCGTACAAGTTGGTTGGAGGTACAGTTGGTTGGAGGTACAGTGGGTGTGTACAGTTGGTTGGTGGTACAGTTGGTTGGAGGTACAGTTGGTTGGAGGTACAGTTTGTTTGGAGGTACAGTTGGTTGGAGAGTACAGTTGGTTGGTGGTACAGTTGGTGGAGGTACAGTTGGTTGGTCGTACAGTTGGTTGGTGGTACAGTGTGGTTGTTGGTACAGTTTGTGTTGGTTGGTACAGTTGGTTGGAGGTACAGTTGGTTGGTGGTACAGTTGGTTGGAGTACAGGTTGAGTTGGTGTACAGTTGGTTGGTGGTACAGTTGGTTGGAGGTACAGTTGGTTGGAGGTACAGTTGGTTGGTGGTACAGTTGGTTGGAGTTAGAGTTGGTTGGAGGTACAGTTGGTTTGTCGTACAGTTGGTTGGTCGTACAGTTGATTGGAGGTAGAGTTGGCTGGAGGTTTAGTTGGCTGGATGTATAGTTGCCTGGAGGTATAGTTGGAGAACATGAATGAAAGGTAGAGGACTTGGTTGGAGTTACAGTAGAGTTTATAAAGAGTATTAAGAGGCTAGAGGTACAGTTGAGTTCATGTAATGTAGTTAGTCATCATCATGTTGTCCTCTCCACTGTGTGCCTAGAAGGAGCAGGCAGCTATTGGCTCAGCCCAGGAGCCTAATTTGAATAGATGAATAGTCTGTGATTTGGAGCGGAGCGGTGTGYTTTGTATGTCACAGTGGCCCGCCCCCTCTCACTATGCCTCTCCACTAGATGAAAATTAATTGAAGTCAGGAGCCATCAGTAATGTGGGCTTGACAGCCGACACAATCAGCAGACACAAATGCCCTCTGAGACAAGTGCACATGATAGCCCCTGCGGTCCSACTGCTCAAAGTCACTCAACACTGTTTATACGCCGGTCCGCTAAGATGGTGTGTGTGTGTGCGCTCACCTGCTCAGTAATACACTGCTGAAATGAAATTGGAATGTATGGAAGAAAAAACAGCGGTAGGCAGTATTACACAGTTAGGTAAGTGCCATATTTATAAAATCCGGTCTCTATATAGTTGTATTTGGAACAATCATGTTTGGAGCTCTCGGCTCTAGGTTTSAGCTGTATCCACATTTTCATATCSWCATACCATCCTTCTCTCACCACAGGATAATACGGTATTACCGGTTTATTACACAAGGGAGCGCCAACAAAAAAAGCCCATGGGGCGTCTATTACCAGAATGCTAACATAATTAGCACAAGTAATAGCGAATTTCCATGGAGGTGCTAGCTAAATATGCTAACGATCGCAAACGGAAATAAATGAATTTCAAAGACAGGCAATCCAGCTCATAAAGATATAGATAGAAGCTACTGAGTATCATTTTTGGGGAGTTTGGACATTTACAAGCGAATGAGAACGAGCGACATTGCACAAATGAACAAAGTTTTGARGCATGCAGTACTGGCTCTCTGTCACGATCGTTATAATAAGTGGACCAAAGCGCAGCGTGATCTGGGTTCCACATCTTTTTATTACTAAGTGAAACTCACAGCAAAACAAAACAATAAATCTCAAACGAAATGTGAAGCTAACAATAGTGCTAACAGGCAACTATCCAAAGTCAAGATCCCACAAAGCACAAAGGGGWAATGGCTGCCTAAATATGATCCCCAATCAGAGACAACGACAAACAGCTGCCTCTGATTGGGAACCATACCTGGCCAACATAGAATCATAATCTCCTAGATGACCCACCCTAGTCACACCCCTACCTAACCAACATAGAAAATAAAAAGCTCTCTATGGTCAGGGCGTGACACTCTCCAACAGCAGGTCTACAAGCTGTTTCTGTGTGGAGTTTGAGTCGCTAGGGCAACCGGCCTGCCTGCTCTGAGAAGAGGGGYGAGGAGCAGACCGCTGAGAACAGAGTGAAAAAACGCAAGGAAATCAAGAAAGCAGTGGCAGCTGTACAAATAACTAATCCGAAAGGCTTTGACTTCTCAAACACAGCAGAAACCTAAGACAATATGATGCCCCGTCACCTTATTAATTCAGCCACTTACTTATATAGAAAGTTAAACTAGGGTTCGTGTTTAATGCATAAGAAATACACTACATGACAAAAAGTATGTGTACACCTGCTCATCAACATGTCATTCCAAAATCATGTGCATTAAAATGGAGTTGTTCCCCCCTTTGCTGCTAGAATGGCCTCCACTCTTCTGGGAAGGCTTTCCACTAGATTGCTGCAGGGWTTTGCTTCCATTCAGCCACAAGAGCATTAGTAAGGTCGGGCACTGATGTTGGGCGATTAGGCCTGGCTCACAGTCGGCGTTCCAATTCATCCCAAAGGTGTTCGATGGGGTTGAGGTCAGGGCTCTGTGCAGGCCAGTCAAGTTTTTCCACACCGATCTCGACAAACCATTT
>NW_019942625.1:371346-382684 GCF_002910315.2 Salvelinus sp. IW2-2015
TATGTATGGACCTCGCTTTATGCATGGGGGCATTGCCATGCTGAAACAGGAAAGGACCTTCCCCAAACAGTTGCACAAAGTGGAAGCACAATCATCAAGAATGTCATTGTATGCTGTAACGTTAAGATTTCCTTTCACTGGAACTAAGGTCTAGCCCAAACAATGAAAAACAGACCCATTATTCCTCCCCACCAAACTTTACAGTTGGCACTATGTATTCGAGCAGGTAGCGTTCTCCTTGCATCCGCCAAACCCAGATTCGTCCATCTGACTGCCAGATGGTGAAGCATGATTCATCACTCCAGAGAACGCATTTCCACTGCTCCTGAGTCCAKTGGCGGCAAGCTTTACACCACTCCAGCCGAAGCTTGGCATTGTGCATGGTGATCTTAGGCTTGTGTGCGGCTGCTCGGCCATGGAAACCCATTTCATGAAGCTCCTGACGAACAGTTATTGTGCTGATGTTGCTTCCAGAGGCAGTTTGGAACTTGGTAGAGGGTGTTGCGAGGTTTTACACGCTACGCGCTTCAGCACTCAGCATCATGTTCTGTGAGCTTGTGTGGCCTACCACTTTGCGGCTGAGCCGTTGTTGCTCCTAGATGTTTCGACTTCAAAATAACACCACTTACAGTTGACCGGGGAAGCTCTATGCTCGGCATCAAACAAATGTTGTGCGTCAGTTGTAAATTTGGATGAGAATTAACCAACCAGCGCTCTATCAGCAGACGGCTTTCCAACTGATGTGTCGCTTCAGTCTATTTTTATCCAGTAAAATGCAAGATTAACTTTAAGTAAAACATTAGGAAGTGTAGCTGGCTACATTATTTTTATGATGAACATTAGAAATATGATGGCCATGCATCGMTTTTGCACAAAAGAACTTGCGTTGGACTTTGTTGCGTTGGACTTCTGTTGTCATCTGATGGAAATGAAGCTATTTTCTGCCAAATGTGTTGCACTAATGTATTTTCTGTGAAGGAAAACTATAGTTGCACGTCCCTGATCACTCCTTTGATGCAAAAAACACTGTTGCCTTTCAATATAAAATGCGACCCCTGTCAATACACAGCTCCTGTTGTGCTATTTKCAAACAAACACGTGACTGGCTCAACTGTGCTGGGGAACTAASAAACGTCATAATGTAAAATAATGTGTCAGGTGAAATGAATCTGCTTTATCTCCTAACGCATTGCACAAGTTGACTGCAGGTATTTACGTAAACAATAGCTAGAAATATGAAAATATGTTGTTTCAACGGTATTGAAAAAGCCTCCCGTGGCTATTTCCAAATATACGGTATGCAGCCCAAGCCTACTGTCCTCTCCATATGGCTARCCATCTGCCAAAGTCCTGTTTTGTCCTCTTGTTCATGTGTTGCTCTTTTTGTTTTCTAAAGTGAAACTGCCATCTAACCTTGGCCAGCTGCCAATCACTATAACTGGACAAGTCCCTCACAGCTCTGCACAGTTGACTTGTTTAGGTATCTCAGTAGCAAGAACAATACAACTCCTCAAATATGTAGAACTTGACAGTGAACATCTCAGTGTGTGTTAGTGTGTCTATCCTCATTCATATTTCATATCTCACTGGCTTCCTTTCATCAGCCTTGTGTCTTCTCCCCAGATGACTCTCTAAGAACATCAACAAAGCACCATTTATTTCTCTGCACCCACGTAGCTACACACTGTAATCACAACAGCTTCACGCCTTTAAAAGCAGACCTTTTATTTGATGAAATGTAAATGATATGGAAACAAAAGCTGTGTGTTCGTAGTTGAATGACAGCACATGTGTTTGTTGTATATTTMCATTGATATTGGCTACAGTAGTTGTTTGTAACTTCCTGTGAATGGCCATATTGTCCAGAGCTGTTTGAT
Source organism: Salvelinus sp. IW2-2015 (assembly GCF_002910315.2). NCBI lineage: Eukaryota > Metazoa > Chordata > Actinopteri > Salmoniformes > Salmonidae > Salvelinus > Salvelinus sp. IW2-2015. The sequence continues at coordinate 373,224 of NW_019942625.1, forward strand.
AACAGTGTTTGAAACACTGCCAAGCCACCTTGCACTCTACTGAAGCAGATTTTCTGTTGTAGCATAGTGCACATAGTTCATACTATGTATACAATACTACATTTAGTCATCCTCCTACCAATCCCTGCTCGGTTTTTTGCTTCAGCTCAGACATTGACCTCCATCCTGAAAGCATAGCCACATCATTTGCGTCTGCAGTCTGCTCCAGAATGAATTCCCTTAATCATTATATCTAAGGAGGACCTGAGTGTCCCTTCAACATTATCCATCAAAGCCCCACCCCCGCCCCCCCCCTCTCTCTTTCTCTCTCTCGCTTTCTTTCGTTTTTACCTCATAATGATGAAATGCAGTGGAGACTCAGAATAAAGTTGCATACTGTGCATAAATAGCATATTTAATTGGTCTGTTATGTGGCCTAAATCAAATTACTCTTGGACTGACAGGAACATTTACATTAACATAGTTCCTTAGCAGAGTCCAAGCCAAAATGTAAATTGGTACAGATAATTAGGATATGAGAAGGAACTTAGGCTGACGTCAGGACTGCTAATTGGAATGGATGTGAAACAAACTGCTGCTGCTCAGTGGTAGTCTATTGCGGGCAGAGGTGGAGGTATGTTTGGWTGGAGGGATGAAGAGGTCAGGGTAAAAGAAAGCCTGCTCACTAGAGAGGGTTACAGGGGCCAAGACAAGGAGCCCTATGGCATGCTGGGAAAGCCAAGAGCTCCAGCTCCACCCACTCTATGACCTCATTCACACTCTCCACGGTAACAGTGTTGAAACATACAGCATTACTTGTTTGAGATAGCTTAGAGTAAAGATCCCTAGGTCATTTACCACTTTAATTCCCTCTGGCCATGATGCATATACCGTTCTGTGATTMAAGCACTGAAAGTGAGAGAGAGGGAAATTATATGATGGGGCTAATGATGGCGTTCCACTGTAGGTGTAAAGGCTCCCTCCCCCACAATTAGCTAATAGGTTAAATACACCTGGTGCTGAACCGAGGCCCTCAGGGGCCCAACGCTTAGATCCTTTAAAACATGCCATTGTTTTTGAGAGTATTTCCTTTCTATGTGAGAGATGAGAGGATCTAAGCGTCGGGCCCCTGAGGYCCTCGGTTCAGCAGCAGGTGTATTTAATCCATTAGCTAATTCTGGTGGAGGGAGCCTTTACACCTACAGTGACATGCTATCATTAGCCCCCCTAATAATCTCCCTCTCTCTCAGATGCTGGCCCCTCCTGACACCACGTTACTTAGCGTTCCCAAAATAAAGGTCAGCTTTTTGAGATGATGGACTGGGATTCTCCTAGAGTAGCCATTATAATTCCCCTCGGTTGCCTCCTCTCTCCCTCAATGATCCCCAGTCTTCCTACTGTATCATTTGTTAAAGCTGGCAGAGCTCATTACTTTACCCTGAGAGGAGCGGAGAGAGGAGAAGAGGGCTTGCTGCCTCAGCCAGGCTGTTGCTCCAGGCATCCGGGGTATCATGCTGAATGATTAGCAAGACAAGATTAATGGTGAATTAAAGTACCTACAGATTACACATCTCCCATCCTGCAGCCTAGCTGGGACCTCTGCTTTATGCCTGGGTGGTCATATGGGTGGGAGACCTCCTCTGCAGGACCAGCTAGCGTTCTCCCTGCCTGCTTCCCCTAGCATCTAAAGGATGTTGTGCTTTGCATGGTAATTAGGTTCCTTTGTTCCATCTGTTTGGTGGTGTAAGCACTGGGAGCGGCTGAGGTAGGGACAGGCAGGGCTGCACGCTGAGCCCCAGGGTGAGTGCATTCTGTGGAGGTGGCTGGAGCGCAGGCTTGGCCTCTAACTCCATGTCCAGTGATTGGGCCAGTGCTCCACTTCATATTATATGATAGGTTCGTATTACAGTATTTATTTGGGTGTTTGGATGTGTCTGTGAAGTGTTGTGTGTCTGTGAAGTATCTACCTGTCTGCCTGCCGGTCTGTCTGTCTGTCTGTCTGTCTGTCTGTCTGTCTGTCTGTCTGTCTGTCTGTCTGTCTGTCTGTCTGTCTGTCTGTATGTATGTGTCTACCTGCTGGTTTGCCACACTGTTGTTTGGCCTCATGGTCGGCGTCACGCTAAGCGGAGGTGGCAGGGCTTGTGCAGCGCCTGACAGTGGAGTCTCTTCCCCTCCACTCATCCCAGCTGGGTGTCTCCCTGTGTTAGTGTCCATGCCTCAGCAGCCCCACACATAGAACACTGTCCCACGGGACCTAGGGCAGAGCAACAAGCCTGGGAAGAAAAGAGAGGAGGAGAGAATGAGAGAGAGAAAATAATTATGGATTAGCTCGAAGAGCCTCGGCAGACTTTACGCAACGCAGCTATTTGGAGCGTAGCACAGTACGTGCATGTCGTTTTTCATAAAAAAATGGGTGGCTCATGCTAAGCATCTCTGTTCATATTTTGAAACGCAACGTATTATTCCTTACGTTGCAGTAAGGGCAGTGTTGTGTAGATATTGAGGCTGATCTGATAACTAGTATATTTAGTAATGCAACATATTGATAACCAAATGATCTCAGCTATTTACCTTTATTTAACTAGGCAAGTCAGTTAAGAGCAAATTCTTATTTATAATGACAGCCTAGGAACAGTGGGTTAACTGCCTTCTTCAGGGGCAGAACAACAGATTTTTAKCTTGTCAGCTCGGGGATTCGATCCAGCAACCTCRCGGTTACTGTCTCAACGCTCTAACGCTCTAACCAGTAGGATACCTGCCACCCCAGCTACTGTTCAAACAATGAACAAACATCATTGTAGCCTTATTAGAWTCCCCTCAAAGGGTACTTTGTTTAGAAGTAATAACTATGTGATTCAAGGCTATTTTGAAATGGTAAAAACAGCTGTAGCCATGTGTTTTTTTTTATGATCTAATACGGGACTGAATGCATTCAATCAGCAAATCAAACTGGCATAATGTTGTAGGTTACTCTGGAAAGTARAAGAACATTTGCCAGGGCATATTATTTAGAAATCTGATTATTTTCCATGTGGGAAGCTAAAAGGCTAGCTTGCTTGCTGTTTTTAGCTATCTAGCTAGCAAGAGGCTAGCAGAGTAGCCTACAGTCTACTGGCAGGCACAGCAATAAAATCTCTGCTATCGCCCCTTTTGTGAGTGTTGCTATTTGGGAGTATACATATACATGGACCGGCGAAGTATCCAAAAGGTGCACTTTGCTCCAAAAAATCTGACTCCACCCAAGTGCACACACGCATGTTAAATGACAGAGTGATATGTTTATAGATCTTAACAAGTGTCTCATTACTTTCTGAAAGCAGTCTGTTATACAGTAGCATACAGCTGCATGCTAAAGCCTTTAAACGTTTCTGAAAGCAGTCTGTTATACAGTAGCATACAGCTGCATGCTAAATCCTTTAAACGTTTCTGAAAGCAGTCTGTTATACAGTAGCATACAGCTGCATGCTAAAGCCTTTAAACGTTTCTGAAAGCAGTCTGTTATACAGTAGCATACAGCTGCATGCTAAATCCTTTAAACGTTTCTGAAAGCAGTCTGTTATACAGTAGCATACAGCTGCATGCTAAATCCTTTAAACGTTTCTGAAAGCAGTCTGTTATACAGTAGCATACAGCTGCATGCTAAAGCCTTTACATGTTTCTGAAAGCAGTCTGTTATACAGTAGCATACAGCTGCATGCTAAAGCTTTTAAACGTTTCTGAAAGCAGTCTGCATGCAGCTAAAGCCTTTAAAAGTTGCCTGTTGCTGTGTTTAGGTACTCTAAAACATCTGATGATGAGAACACAACGATGTTAAATACTTCACAGGGTCCCTTGCTGTTCTGAAACGTCTGAGAGGTGTCAGTGTGTGCATGCAGGGTGTCCATGAGAGATGAGTGCGCCTGTGCTACCTTCACAAAAGCCATTTAAAATGAAGTGTAGAAATCAGATTAAATGTGTGAAAACCAGCTCCCACAATAAAACAATGTGGAAAAAGAGGGATCTTTGAGCCAAAATAAAAGCAGCAGGCAGAGGATGTGGAGTACAACGGAGAACCGAAACAATCAGAAGCCCATTGAATTCAATGAAGTACCTGATTATAACGATCCTGTAGAAAATGTATTTGGCATATGCCATGAGTACTGGAAGTAGGACTGTGGAATTGCTGGAACTAAGCATGTTAGTGAGTCACTATGCAACAGAACAATCTTTCTGTTTTCCTTTTAATTATGGTATTGCTAGAAAATGTCGGTGAGCATTGAAAAGGGTATGTAGAGTGTGGAAGTTGGAATGTCCATTTAGAGTGCAACTGGCTGCGTGTGACTGCTGTTTAGGTCATCTTGGGCAGTCTTGAGTAACATTTGTCTGATTTAATTGATTGTAAGAAGAGAATGTACTTTGCATAATAAAAATAAAGGAGGCATACTTAGTACATTTATAAAATACTGAGGTACTGTATCTGTATTGTTGATTTAATCAAAAAAGAGAATGTTTCATTACTGTGTCTGACATGGCATAAATAGGAATTAGGCAGTGAAGCTGCTTTTGTGTTCCTCACAATAGCTGCTGTCAAATCTGTCAGGAGAGAGATCACTGAATCAGATCACTCTGTTGATCTGCCAGTTCAAAGACCTGCTTGCTGAAAGATAACTTCATTGGGACAGCTTTTTCATTAGTTATTATGTTGTACATGTTCCTCTGTGTGTCTGTTAGTATGTGAGATATCTCTGCTGGGTCAAGAGTCACTCATATCACTAGTCTCTCTGTGAGATATCTCTGCTGGCAGTGCAGCCAAGTACTATATCATTTTAGTCAATAAAATTTTTGCAACGTAAGCTTAACTTTCTGAACATTCGAGACGTGTGTCCCTGTCATTCCATCTCCTTGCATTAGCGTAGCCTCTTCTGTAGACCTGTACAACTATGTGTCTGTCTATCCCTGTTCTCTCCTCTCTGCACAGACCATACAAACGCTTCACACCGGCTGCCGTGCTAACTCTAACCTGGTGGTCCCAGCGCGCACGACCACGTGGAGTTTCCATGGTCTCAGGCAGCTCGGAACTGCCATCTGCGGCCAACAAGGCAGAGTTTCATCTCAGCCTATGCTTCCCTCCAGGTCCTCATTTCTATGCACTGACGGAAACTGGATTACCACTGATAACATGCTACTCCTACCTGCTCTCTCCTCGTCTGCCCACGTGTTCTCGCACACCCGAGGCTTTCGTCAAGCGGGATGGTGCACTGGGTCCTCCATCTCTCCAAGTGGACACTCTCTCTTCTCCCCTGACCCATCTGTCTATCGCCTCCTTTGTTCCATCGCATTCCAGTTACCAGCCCTTTCAGCTTACATCGCTTATCATTTATCGCCCTCCAAGTTCCCTTGGAGAGCTTCATCAATGAGCTTGACGCACTGATAAGTCTCTTCCTGAGGATGGCTACCTCTCACATTTTTGGGTGACTTTAACCTCCCCACGTTCTACCTTTGACTCATTCCTCTCTGCTCCTTTCCACTCCTCTCCTCTTTTGACCTCACCCTCCACCTTCCCCCTACTCACAAGGCAGGCAATACGCTGACCTCATCTTACTAGATGTTGCTTCCACTAATCTCATGCAACTCCCTCACAAGTCTCGACCACTACCTTGATCCTTTCCCTCTCGCTCTTCATCCAACACTTCCCACACTGCCCCTACTCGATGGATCGCGCCTCCAAACCTTCGCTCTCTCTCCCCCCCGCTCTCCTTCTCTTCCTCCTTATCATCTTTCCTCTGCTCATCTCAACTATTCTCACTGATTCTGCTCATCAACCCTCCTTCCTCCCTTTTCTGCAATCCTTTGACCTCTATGTCCCCTCTTCCTCCAGGCCGCCACGTCCTCCCTCCTGCTCCGTGGCTCGACGACTCATTGCGAGCTCACAAACAGGGCTCCGGCAGCCGAGCGGAAATGGAGGAAAAACTCGCCTCCTGCGGACCTGCATCCTTCACTCCTCCTTCTACATTCTCCTCTTCTTCTCTGCTGCTAAGCCAATTTCTACCACTCTAAATTCCAAGCATCTCGCTAACCCTAGGAAGCTCTTTGCCACCTTCTCCTCCTCCTGAATCCTCCTCCCCCCTCCTCCCTCTCTGCTGATGACTTCCGTCAACCATTTTGAAAAGAAGTCGACGACATCCATCCTCGTTTGCTAAGTCACAACGACACCGCTGGTTCTGCTCACACCCCTGCCTACCTGTGCTTTGACCTCTTTCTCCCCCTCTCTCCAGATGAAATTCTCCGTCTTGTGACGCCGCCGCCCAACAACCTGCCGCTTGACCTATCCCCTCCTCTCTCTTCCAGACATTTCCGGAGACCTTCTCCTACTCACCTCACTCATTCAACTATCCTTGACCGCTGGCTACGTCCCTTCCGTCTTCAAGACACGGAGAGTTGCACCCCTTCTGAAAAAACCTACAACTCATCCCTCCGATGTCAACAACTTACGACCAGTATCCCTTCTTTCTTTTCTCTCCAAAACTCTTGAACGTGCCGTCCTTGGCCAGCTCTCCTGCTATCTCTCTCAGAATGACCTTCTTGATCCAAATCAGTCAGGTTCAAGACTATCATTCAACTGAGACTGCTCTTGTCTGTGTCACGGAGGCGCTCCGCACTGCTAAAGCTAACTCTCTCTTCCTCTGCTCTCATCCTTCTAGACCTATCGCTGCCTTTGATACTGTAACCATCATATCCTCCTCTCCCCCTCTCCGAGCTGGCATCTCCGGCGCGGCCACGCTTGGATTGCGTTACCTACTGACAGGTCGCTCCTACCAGTGGCGTGCGAGAATCTGTCTCCGCACACGTGCTCTCACCACTGGTGTCCCCCGGGCTCTTCTAGGCCCTCTCCTATTTCTCGCTATACACCAAGTCACTTGGCTCTTGTCATATCCTCACATGGTCTCTCCTATCTTTGCTATGCAGACGACACACAATTAATCTTCTCCTTTCCCCCCTCTGATAACCAGGTGGTGAATCGCATCTCTGCATGTCTGGCAGAATATCAGTGTGGATGACGGCACCACCTCAAGCTGAACCTCGGCAAAACGGAGCTGCTCTTCCTCCCGGGAAGGACTGGCCCGTTCCATGACTCTCCCATCACGGTTGACAACTCCATTGTGTCCTCCTCCCAGAGTGCTAAGAACCTTGGCGTCTCTCTGGACAAACACCCTGTCATTCTCAACTACATCAAGGCGGTGACCCGTTCCTGTAGGTTCATGCTCTACAACATTCGCAGAGTACGACCCTGCCTCACGCAGGAAGCGGCGCAGGTCCTAATCCAGGCACTTTCATCTCCCGTCTGGATTTACTGCAACTCGCTGTTGGCTGGGCTCCCCTGCCTGTGCCATTAAACCCCTACAACTCATCCAGAACGCCGCAGCCCGTCTGTGTCAACTTTCCCAAGTTCTCTCACGTCACCCCGTCCTCCGCTCTCTCCACTGGCTTCCAGTTGAAGCTCGCATCCGCTACAAGACCATGTGCTTGCCTACGGACTGTGAGGGGACGGCACCTCCGTACCTTCAGGCTCTGATCAGCCCTACACCCAAACAAGGCACTGCGTTCATCCACCTCTGGCCTGCTCGCCTCCCTACCTCTGAGGAAGTACAGTTCCCGCTCCCAGTCAAAACTGTTCGCTGCTCTGGCACCCCAATGTGATGGAACAAACTCCCTCACCGACGCCAGGTCAGCGGAGTCAATCACCACCTTCCGGAGACACCTGAAACCCCACCTCTTTAAGGAATACCTAGGATAGGATAAAGTAATCCTTCTAACCCCCCCCCCCTTTAAAAGAGTTAGATGCACTATTGTTAAAGTGGTTGTTCCACTGGATATCATAAGGTGAATGCACCAATTTGTAAGTCGCTCTGGATAAGAGCGTCTGCTAAATGACTTAAATGTAATGTAAATGTAAATGTAATATGAGTGACCCTTGACCCAGCAGAGATATCTCACAGAGAGACTAGTTTTAGAGTGACCCTTGACCCAGCAGAGATATCTCACAGAGAGACTGCTTTTATGAGTGACCTTGACCCAGCAGAGATATCTACAGAAGAGACTAGTTATGAGTGACTCTTGACCCAGCAGAGATATCCACAGAGAGAGATCGATTTTATGAGTGACTCTTGACCCAGCAGAGAATATCTCACAGAGAGACTAGTTTTATGAGTTACTTGACCCAGCAGAGATATCTCACAGAGAGACTAGTTTTATGAGTGACCCTGACCCAGCAGAGAATCTCACAGAGAGACTAGTTTTATGAGTGACTCTTGACCCAGCAGAGATATCTCACAGAACTAGTTTTATGAGTGACTCTTGACCCACAGAGTATCTCCAGAGAGAGACTAGTTTATGAGTGACTCTTGACCCACCAGAGATATCTCACAAGAGAGACTAGTTTTATGAGTGACTTGACCCAGCAGAGATATCTCACAGAGAGACTAGTTTATGAGTGACTCTTGACCCAGCAGAGAGATATCTCACAGAGAGACTAGTTTTATGAGTGACTTGACCCAGCAGAGATATCTCACAGAGAGGGCTAGTTTTATGAGTGACTTGACCCGCAGAGATATCTCACAGAGAGACTAGTTTTATGAGTGACTCGACCCAGCAGAATATTCTCACAGAGACGATAGTTTTATGAGTGACTCTTGACCCAAGCGAATATCTCACAGAGAGGACTAGTTTTATGAGTGACTTGACCCAGCAGAGATATCTCACAGAGAGGCTAGTTTTATGAGTGACTTGACCCAGGCAGAGATATCTCACAGAGAGACTAGTGATATGATGACTCTTGACAGCAGAGATATCTCACAAGAGACTAGTTTTAGGTGACTTGACCACGGCAGAGATCTCACAGAAGACTAGTTTTATGAGTGACTCTTGACCCAGCAGAGATATCTCACAGAGAGACCTAGTTTTTATGAGTGACTTTGACCCAGCAGAGATATCTCACAGAGAGACTAGTTTTATGAGTGACTTCGATTCCAGCAGAGATATCCTCACAGAGAGACTAGTGATATGAGTGACTTGATCCCAGCAGAGATATCTCACAGAAGAGACTAGTGATATGAGTGACTTGATCCAGCAGAGATATCTCACAGAGAGACTAGTGACTATGAGTGACTTGATCCAGCAGAATATCTCACAGAGAGACTAGTGATATGAGTGGACTTGATCCAGCAGAGATATCTCACAGAGAGACTAGTGATATGAGTGACTTGCATCCAGCAAATATCTCACAGAGAGACATCTAGTGATATGAGTGACTTGATCCAGCCAAAGATATCTCACAGAGAGACTAGTTTTATGAGTGACTTACCCAGCAGAGATCATCCACAGAGAGACTAGTATATGATGACTTGACCGAGCAGAGATATCTCACCAGAGAGACTAGTGATATTGAGTGACTTGACCCGGCAGAGATAGTCTCACAGAGAGACTAGTGATATACGTGACTGACC
>NW_019942625.1:385603-415630 GCF_002910315.2 Salvelinus sp. IW2-2015
GTCACTCATAAAACTAGTCTCTCTGTGAGATATCTCTGCTGGGTCAAGGGTCACTCATATTACCTTTTCCAAAACATTTTTACGTTAGAGCCTTCTTCTAAAATGCATTAAAACAAATGTATAAGAAATCTACACACACCCCATGATTTACAAAGTGAAAACAGGTTAGAAAATGTATAACATTTTTAAAACAGATACCTTATTTACATAAGTATTCAGACCCTTTGCTATGAGACTCGAAATTMAGCTCAGGTGCATTCTGTTACCATTGATCTTCCTTGAGATGTTTCTACAACTTGATTGGAGTCCACGTGTGGTACATTCAATTGATTGGACATGATTTGGAAAGGCACACACCTGTCTATGTAAGGTCCCACAGTTGACAGTGCATGTCAGAGCAAAAACCAAGCCATGATGTCAAAGGAATTGTCCGTTGAGCTCTGAGGCAGGATTGTGTTGAGACACAGATCTGGGGAAGGGTACCAAAAAATGTCTGCAGCATTGAAGGTCCCCAAAGAACACAGTGGCCTCCATCATTCTTAAATGGAATACGTTTTGAACCACCAAGACTCTTCCTAGAGCTGGCCGCCCAGCCAAACTAAGCAATCGGGGTAGAAGGGCCTTGGTCAGGGAGGTGACCAAGAACCCGATAGTCACTCTGACAGAGCTACAGAGTTCCTCTGTGGACATGGGAGAAACTTCCAGAAGTAGAACCATCTTTCAGCACTTCACCAATCAGGCCTTTATGGTTGAGTGGCCAGACAGAAGCCCCTCCTCAGTAAAAGTCACGTGACAGCCCGCTTGGAGTTTGCCAAAAGGCACCTAAAGACTCTCAGACCATGAGAAACAAAATGCTCTGGTCTGATGAAACRAAGATTCAACTCTATGAACTGAATGCCACGTCTGGATGAAACRTGACAGAGCTTGAGAGGATATGCAGAGAAGAATGGGAGAAACTCCCCAAATACAGGTGTGCCAAGCTTATAACGTCATATTCAGGAAGACTCAAGGCTGTAGTTGCTGCCAAAGGTGCTTCAACAAAGTACTGAGTAAAGGCTTTGAATACTGACAGTTGAAGTCGGAAGTTTACATACACTTAGGTTGGAGTCATTAAAAGTTGTTTTTCAACCCCTCCACAAATTTCTTGTTAACAAACTATAGTTTTGGCAAGTCAGTTAGGACATCTACTTTGTGCATGACACAAATATTTTTTCCAGCAATTGTTTACAGACAGATTATTTCACTTATAATTCACTGTATCACAATTCCAGTGGGTCAGAGGTTTACATACACTAAGTTGACAGTGCCTTTAAACAGCTTGGAAAAATCCAGAAAATMATGTCATGGCTTTAGAAGTTTCTGATAGGCTAATTGACATKATTTGAGTCAATTGGAGGTGTGCCTGTGGATGTATTTCAAGGCCTACCTTCAAACTCAATCAGCCAYGAATCAGCCAAGAAAATTGTAGACCTCCACAAGTCTGGTTCATCCTTGGGAGCAATTTCCAAACACCTGAAGGTACCATGTTCATCTGTACAAACAATAGAATGCAAGTATAAACACCATGGGACCACGCAGCCGTCATACCGCTCAGGAAGGAGACGTGTTCTGTCTCCTAGAGATGAACATACTTTGGTGCGAAAAGTGCAAATCAATCCCAGAACAACAGCAAAGGACCTTGTGAAGATGCTGTAGTAAACAGGTACAAAAGTATCTATATCCACTGTAAAACGAGTCCTATATCGACATAACCTGAACGGCCGCTCAGCAAGGAAGAAGCCACTGCTCCAAAACCGCCATAAAAAAGCCAGACTACGGTTTGCAATTGCACATGGGGACAAAGATCATACTTTCTGGAGAAATGTCCTCTGGTCTGATGAAACAAAAATAGAACTGTTTGGCCATAAACAGTTCTACTGTGTGGCAGCATCATGTTTGGGGGGCTTTGCTGCAGGCGGGACTTGGTGCACTTCACAAAATAGATGGCATCATGAGATAGGATAATTATGTGGATATATTGAAGCAACATCTCAAGACATCAGTCAGGAAGTTAAGCTTGGTCGCAAATGGGTCTTCCAAATAGACAATGACCCAAGCATACTTCAAAGTGTGGTAAAATGGCTTAAGGACAACAAAGTCAAGTATGGAGTGGCCATTACAAAGCCCTGACCTCAATCCCATAGAAAATGTGTGGCCAGAACTGAAAAAGCGTGTGCAAGCAAGGAGGCCTACAAACCTGACTTAGTTACACCAGCTCTGTCAGGAGGAATGGGCCAAAATTCACCCAACTTATTCTGGGAAGCTTGTGGAAGGCTACCTGAAACGTTTGACCCAAGTTAAACAATTTAAAGCCAATACTACCAAATACTATTTGAGTGTATGTAAACTTCTGACCCACTGGGAATGTGATGAAAGAAATAAAAGCTGAAATAAATCATTCTCTCTACTATTATTCTGACATTTCACATTCTTAAAATAAAGTGGTGATCCTAACTGACCAAATACAGGGAATTTATACTCTGATTAAATGTCAGGAATTGTGAAAAACTGAGTTTAAGTGTATTTGGCTAAGGTCTATGTAAACATCCGACTTCAGCTGTATGTAAATGTGAAATRTAAAAAAATWAAATTTAGTAGCAAAAATGTCTYAAGACCTGTTTTTGCTTTCTCACTATGAGGTATTGTGTGTAGATTGATGAAAAAACAACAACATTTMAATCAAATMTAAAATAAGGCTTTYACATGACAATGTGGAAAAAGTCARAGGGGCTGAATACTTTCCGAAGGCACTGTAACTGCTGTAAAGTGCAACTTTCCTACTAGAAAACTGTCGTTGTTGATAAAGATGTATACTCAAATTGATTCATATCACTCTTAGGTTTTTTGTGAAGACCTGCAATGGAAAACAAAAAGAATATACAACAATTCATCTCATAGTGCATGTATTCATCTGTTTCTATATATCAGCCCATGAATGTGTCGACTATGCTATGTGATTTTCTGTGACTATCTGTGTTGTCGTTTTTTCTGTCATCTATCATGTTTTTCCCCTTGTTTGTTCATCCGTCCATTGTCAGAAGGATAGACAGATAGAAAGCCCTCTGTGAGCTGCTTCTCATCTCATGTTCAAATCTACCTATTTGTTCCTGGAGCTGCTCTTCCACTTTTTAAGCACAATTTGAGCTGTTGCAGAGAGCATCAGAGCCTTGTGCCACATACACCTTATCTGTTGTTGATGTGCAGACGCTTTTCTCAACAGCTATTTCAGAGAAAACTGATTTRTGCCCCAGTAATTGCCTCTGCAATATTCCCCGGATCCGCACATCATTCAAAGGAATACGTCTTCTTTTCCCCTGAAAGCTTTCTGCAGTCTTGCAGAACGAGGTGAATGACATTTTGTCCTCCATTTTGTTCTTCTTTTTTTCCATTCTTCCGTGTCGTGCCAGAAAAAGAACTTGGAGAGAGATTAGGGACACTTCTAGTGATATCTGCATCTGCCAATTAAAATGCTTTGCTTTTTCCGTGTGAGAAAAACACCAAGCATTTTAGATCAGCTATGAAACTAGCAGACAGATTAGTTTATCAAATAACATTACTTCAAATCATTTTTTWTTWWWAAAACAACAACTATACATGTATAGTCCCTTCATATTTATACTGGACTCCAAGTGCATCATCGTCAAATCAACCAATCCCTCTAATCTTAATTACACCCTTCAGATGTCCGCAGACTAACCCATAAATCCCAGTCCATTGCAATACTATTTCGTATTTCGAGGGAACCTCTATTTGTACCATTTCTACTGAGATTGCCCTAAGAATAAATACTTTACCTAAGAGTATAATTATATTTCCCATTGATTGATTGTGTTTTTTCAGACCTCCTAACAGTACTGTTTATAGGTCCATCTTAACACAGCCATTATGACTCAACAACCACTCCTGAGAGGTTTAATGCTTTAATATTTAATCGTTTTAACCCTCCAAACTCATGTTCATGATATGAATAGGCCCGTTTAACTTTGTCTGGTTTGTCATTCCAGATAAAATTGAATCTTTTTTTCTCACATGAATAGAAGCATGTTAAATTCATCAAACTGAAGACACAATGAACTGCTTTAGTGTGATTAAAACATGTCAGTGGTCACCAGTTGTAACACTGAGCTGCTCAATATTCACTATTGGATCCTCTGTGATTTTCGATCCCTCATGATTTCAGAATTCTGCATACACTTTACAGTCCATACTCTGTCCACACAAATGGTTTTTAACATGGAATTGTAGAGAATTAGATCTGAAAGCATTTCTCATTTGTATTTTACATTGGCCATGGGACCATGCTATTCTGGAACACTGGCATCTTGCAAAGCTTTTATTCCCATGGGAAATTTGCCTATATCAGAGAAATCATTTGTAAGCCCAATGCCCATTCAATCTGACTGGAATGGCAGGTACATAGAGAACCCTGCCTGAGTGAGGAAATAAGATCTCAGCTGGATAGTTCTGTTCCAGTCGTTTTCTAAAATAACTTGGGGGAATATAAGAAATGAAGGTGACTCCTTGCTTTAATGCAGCTGTAAACACACTTCTCAACCCATTGGAAATGCCTTTGTCAAATGCTATCTGAAATTTCACAATTTATGTCAGCCAGRCGGCTGCACTGTGACTGCCGCTCTTTGTTTTATCTCAGCCGACTCCCATTAGCTCCAGTATCATAACCATGACATAAACACTGCAATAAGAACCCAGATATCTGTCACATCTGACTTGATCCCGACAAGCCCAAGCCTCTCAGAGCGGGTGTAAACAGTTTGTCACTGAACTGGGATTCCTCTTTATATCGTTGACATTTGGTGTTCATTCCAGAGGCAGAAGAAGAAAGCAGACGTAGAGAACCTGCGAGAGTCATGCCTGGATTCTAAATGGGGTTCACCACAGGTGACAGGGATATGAACCCCGGTGTGGCTGTAATAAGCTGTGCCTCTGTATCTTCTATTAGACAGAGGACAATGGTAGAGAACGTTCTGATTAGAGCTCATCTGCTGGTTACTATGGGAACAGGATATTATGTACTAGTGGTTGAGCTAACAGGAAGTTTATGTCTGTATGTGAGGCTTGTTTACAAAGCTCCTACAGACTCCATCTCCTCTTGTGGGATCTGGGATGAATTAGGATGCCTTCAGACTCCCTCTGCCGTGGACTGGCACTGTGCAGCGCGGCTCAGTCATAAACACACAGACACAAACAGTCAAGCACTAATATCACCTGAGAGGAATACCAGTGAAATATAGATGTTATTATTCGTTTTACTAATTAGCTATTMGATGTAATAGTTAAACAATGCATTCTGCCGTTATTTGTGTTATAATTGCTTTCTGTCATGGTTTTTTGATACTCAGAATGAAATAGAACTTGTACTTTGCAGAGATGCATATTCATAAAACCACAATATATAATTTCCAACTATAGATTCTTACTGTGGATGTTTTCTTGCATGTAGTTTAGCAGCTTTTCAACACAGATCACACCATTGTGTAAAATAGAGGCAGAGAGGGGTAGCGGCAGTAGGAGGGCTGTGGAAAAACATGACAGATCAACAAATGGCATGGGGAGTGTCTGGGGGATGCTGCTGTGTGTAGCTACCCAGCTCCATGCAGCCTGAGGTGGATAAAGCCCAGCTCTGCTCTCTCCATCACTCTTCTCCTCACCGCTACCCACTGCCCCCAACCCTCTCCTCAGACCCACTGACCTTTCCAGTATCAGGATGCTCCCAGTCATACCCGGGGTGGGCTGATGTCACTAGTAGAGCAGAGCAGACTGTGAGAGCCAGCCAGTCAGCCAGGGTCCCATGTGGCTCTGTAGGTGGCATGGTATAATGAGGCAGCCCAGAGATCAACTACAGGACATACTGTAGCCTACACACACACACAGCCCATTCCAGGTCTAGGATTTATCTGATCCAGTCCTAGCCCGTTCCAGTTCTAGGATTTATCTGACCCAGTCTTGGCACGTTCCAGGTCTAGGATTTATCTGACTCTGTCTTGGCCAGTGCTTGTCCGCTCCAAGTCTGCTGTGTGTTTGGGCTGAGGCGGTGAGAGAGGGAGAGCTGTTGGCTGGCTGGCACGGCCTGATTACCTAAGACCATTTGTGAGCATTGAAGAGCGATGTCATCCCCTATCAGTCATCTCTTAGACTAGAATAGAGAGGCCTATCTGTCCCCTATCAGTCATCTCACAGACTAGAATAGATAAGCCTATCTGTCCCCTATCAGTCATCTCACAGACTAGATAGAAAGCCTATCTGTCCCCTACAGTCATTCTCACAGACTAGAATAGAGAGGCCTATCTGTCCCCTACAGTCATCTCACAGACTAGAATAGAGAGGCCTATCTGTCCCCTATCAGTCATATCTAGACTAGAATAGAGAGGCCTATCTGTCCCCTATCAGTCATCTCACAGACTAAATGATAGGCCTATCTGTCCCCTACAGTCATCTCCAGAATAGAATGAGGCCTATCTGTCCCTTACAGTCATCTCTAGACTAGAATAGATGGCCTATCTGTCCCTTACAGTCATCTCTCAGACTAGAATAGATAAGCCTATCTGTCCCTTAGCAGTCATCTCTCAGACTAGAATAGATAGCCTATCTGTCCCTTAGCAGTCATCTCTCAGACTAGAATAGATAGCCTATCTGTCCCTTAGCAGTCACTCTCAGACTAGAATAGATAGCCTATCTGTCCCTTAGCAGTCATCTCTCAGACTAGAATGATAGGCCTATCTGTCCCTTAGCAGTCATCTCTCAGACTAGAATAGATAAGCCTATCTGTCCCTTAGCAGTCATCTCTCAGACTAGAATAGTAAGCCTATCTGTCCCTTAGCAGTCATCTCTCAGACTAGAATAGATAAGCCTATCTGCCCTTGAATAATAAATACCACTCAATAAGTGTTGTATGAATATATCACATATTCTGGGGCTTATCTTCTTTCTTTTATTCTTTACATGTTTAGTCATTTAGCAGACCTCTTATCCAGAGCAACTTACAGGAGAAATTAGGGTTAAGTGCCTTGCTCAAGAGCACATCAACATATGTTTCACTAGTAGCTCGGGGATTAGAACCAGCGACCTTTCGGATTCTGGCCCAACACTCTTAACCGCTAGGCTACCATCTATTAGTTGAGATGGTCTTTAGTTTACCATTACGTATTTTGTCTACCTTTAGGCTACTCTCTTTGAAATGATCTGGTGCCTTTTCTTCCTCTCTGTCTAACAACAGCCTTTTTCTTCTGTGTGTCTGCAGGTCGGCCTGTCCAGTGACTCCAGCTGTGTGGAGGAGATTCTACGGGTAAGTTAGATTCACTTCCTTCCCTGCCCTCCGCTAATTACACTGATTATGCCTCAGATGCTGTTAATTACACCTGGTTACGCCTCAGATACTGTTAATTACACCTGGTTATGCCTCAGTTACTGTTAATTACACCTGGTTACGCCTCAGATACTGTTAATTACACCTGGTTACGCCTCAGATACTTTAATTAACCTGGTTAGCCTCAGATATGTTAATTACACTGGTTACCTCAGATCTGTTAATTACACCTGGTTACGCTCAGATGCATTTAATTACACCTGGTTACGCTCAGATACTGTTAATTACACCTGGTTACGCTCAGATCTGTTAATTACACCTGTTAGCTCAGATACTGTTAATTACACCTGGTTAGCCTCAGATACTGTTAATTACACCTGTTAGCCTCAGATACTGTTAATTACACCTGGTTACCTCAGATACTGTTAATTACACCTGTTAGCTCAGATACTGTTAATTACACTGGTTACGCTCAGATGCTGTTAATTACACCTGGTTACGCCTCAGATATCGTTAATTACACCTGGTTACGCCTCAGATACTGTTAATTACACCTGGTTACGCCTCAGATACTGTTAATTACACCTGGTTACTCTCAGATACTGTTAATTACACCTGTTAGCCTCAGATACTGTTAATTACACCTGGTTACCTCAGATACTGTTAATTACACCTGTTTGCTCAGATACTGTTATTACACCTGGTTACGCCTCAGATGCTGTTAATTACACCTGGTTACGCTCAGATACTGTTAATTACACCTGGTTACGCCTCAGATACTGTTAATTACACCTGTTATGCCTCAGATACTGTTAATTACACCTGGTTACGCCTCAGATACTGTTATATACACCTGGTTACGCCTCAGATCTGTTAATTACACCTGGTTCGCCTCAGATACTGTTAATTACACCTGTTAGCCTCAGATACTGTTAATTACACCTGGTTACGCCTCAGATACTGTTAATTACACCTGATTATGCCTCAGATACTGTTAATTACACCTGGTTACGCCTCAGATACTGTTAATTACACTGGTTACGCCTCAGATCTGTTAATTACACCTGGTTACGCCTCAGATACTGTTAATTACACCTGGTTACGCCTCAGATGCTGTTAATTTACACCTGTTAGCCTCGATGCCTGTAATTACACCTGATTATGCTCAGATCTGTTAATCACCTGTTACGCCTAGATACTGTTAATTACACCTGGTTAAGCCTCAGATACTGTTAATTACCTGGTTACGCCTCAGATCTGTTAATTACACCTGGTTACGCCTCAGTATACCGTTAATTACACCTGTTAGCCTCAGATACTGTTAATTACACCTGGTTAAGCCTCAGATACTGTTAATTACACCTGGTTAGCCTCAGATACTGTTAATTACACCTGTTACGCCTTCAGATACTGTTAATTACACCTGGTTACGGCCTCAGATCTGTTAATCTACCCTGGTTATGCCTCAGTACTGTTTAATTACACCTGGTTTACGCCTTAGATACTGTTTAATTACACCTGGTTACGCCTCAGATACTGTTAATTACACCTGGTTACGCCTCAGATACTGTTATTATACCTTGGTTACGCCCTCAGATGCTGTTAATTACACTGGTACGCCCTCAGAATACTGTTAATTATACTGGTTACTTGCCAGATATGTTAATTACACCTGGTTTACGCCTCAGATACTGTTAATTACACCTGGTTACGCCTCAGATACTGTTAATTACACCTGATTACGCCTCAGATACTGTTAATTACACCTGGTTACGCCTCAGATACTGTTAATTACACCTGGTTACGCCTCAGATACTGTTAATTACACCTGGTTACGCCTCAGATACTGTTAATTATACCTGGTTACGCCTCAGATACTGTTAATTACACCTGGTTACGCCTCAGATACTGTTAATTACACCTGGTTACGCCTCAGATGCTGTTAATTACACCTGGTTATGCCTCAGATACTGTTAATTACACCTGGTTACGCCTCAGATACTGTTAATTACACCTGGTTACGCCTCAGATGCTGTTAATTACACCTGGTTACGCCTCAGATACTGTTAATTACACCTGATTATGCCTCAGATACTGTTAATTACACCTGGTTACGCCTCAGATACTGTTAATTACACCTGATTATGCCTCAGATACTGTTAATTACACCTGGTTACGCCTCAGATGCTGTTTGCACACAAAGCCACTTATCCACCCAGGCAGAGAGAAAAAATCTTCTGTGATCATATTATAATGGGCCCTTGTGTTCTAATACAAATCTGATCAAATTCATCAAGGGTTGATGCTGGCTAGCACATTTAGATCCTCTAAAATGGCTGTGTGAAAAGTGCTTTGACTTTCTTCAATGCCGAGACGCGCTCTTTTTTTTAGAAATCCATTCTGTGCATAATAGCCTGTACAGAATTTGAATGTAAAGGTCACTGGGTCCATGTGAACTGAAAAATAAATGTCCTTCTTGTATTCTTAGATGCAAACATATAGGCTGCCTTTTCTGTGAACTTTGACCTTTGTAGCAGGTGCTAATTCACTCCATGTTATCTGACCTGTAATTACACTCTTCGAATAAGTGTTCCAAAAGAGTTCTTCGGTTGTCCCCATAGGATAATCCATTTTGGTTTTGTTTCCAGAATGGTTCTACCTGGTTCTACCTTTCAGGTTCTACATAGCACCTTCTTTTCTAAGAGTGTAGATGAAGAGTGACATACAGGTGAGTTCCCAGAGTGACAGGCCACAGTAGGGCTGAATATTTTCCCGGTATTTTATAAATGTTCCATTCCGAGAATAAATACCTTTTCTACCAGGAAGTGTCATTTTAAAGTATACAAAGCACATAAATATAAGCCTAATGATAGTGCCTTTATCCTATATATAGCATATGACAACGTTTCCCAAACTCAGTTCTTGGACTCCAAGAGCTAGGGAGTGTTTTTTAAAGAGAGAGGGCAGGTTTATTGCGCAAGAGACAGAGGCTATAAGTTAGAAGCTTATGCATAGTCCATCATTCATTAGCTAAATATAAGGCTAATACTACATTTAATTGATTTCATGAAATAGGTAGGCTAGGACATCTACACTAAGTGTACAAAACATTAGGAACACCTGCTCTTTCCATGACATAGACTGACTGACCAGGTGAATCCAGGTGAAAGCTAAGATCCCTTATTGATGTCACTTGTTAAATCAACTTCAATCAGTGTAGATGAAGGGGAGGAGACAGGTTAAAGAAGGATTTGTAAGCCTTGAGACAGTTGAGACATGGATTCTGTATGTGTGTCATTCAGAGGGGGAATGGGCAAGACACATTTAAGTTGTTCTGAGGGCAAAAGGGGGTGCAACTCAATATTAGGAAGGTATATACAGTGCATGTTTTCCTCATCAATCTACACACAATACCACATAATGACAAAGACAACAGGTTTTTAACAGTTTTTGCTCATTAAAAAAAATATAAAACTGAAATATCAAATAACAAAGTACTCAGTACTTTGTTGAAGCACCTTTGGCAGTGATTACAGCCTTGAGTCTTCTTGCATACAACCTTGGCACATAGTTTCTCCCATTCTTCTCCCATATCTCCCAGAGATATTCCATCAGGTTCAAGTCCGGGATCTGGCTGGGCCACTCAAGGACATTACGAGACTTGTCCCGAAGCCACTCCTGCGTTGTCTTGGCTGTGTGCTTCAAGCGGTCTGAATACTTTCAGAAGGCACTGTACTAATACAGTGGAAATTACAATACAAGATATATAAAATGGCTGAGTATATTCACAGTCCCATTTGTGCATTAAGGTGTTATTTTATATTGTTTTTATTGCTAGTTTGAGTTACCTGGGGTGGCAGAGAGTTCCATGCAGTCATGGATAAATTTAATTCTGTGCATTTCCCAGCCTCTGTTCTGGACCTGGGGACTTTGAAGAGACCTCTGGTTGCATGTATTGTACCGAAGAGTGTCCAAACTGTGTGCCAACTGCTTGAACAGACAGTTTGGCACTTTCAACACTTCAATTCTTATAATTTTTAAGAACAAATTATTATTTACAATGACGGCCTAGGAACAGTGGGTTAACTGCCTGGTTCAGTGGCAGAACGACAGATTTTTACCTTGTCAGCTCGGGGATTCGATCCACTAACCTTTCGGTTACTGACCCAATGCTCTAACCACTAGGCTACCTGCCGCTCCCATCAATACCTCGCACAAAGACCAATAGTGAAGCAGTTTCAGCACCACAATGGACGTAACTCGAATCTGTCTTAATGTGAGTTCTACACAGCAAAGCCATTGGTTAGGCATCACATAAAAAATGTTTTGATCAGCTAGGGCAGAGCAGGCTGGGGCTCATGCTTGGAATATCCGTTACAGTGTGTAATGCAGCCTAGTTGAATTTACACCATCCCAGCAGCTATCTTAGAAATACAATGTTGCTCTCTGCTTCTCCGAGCATGCACTTCGTAGCCTATAGCCTATGTATCATTTGATTGAGACCACACTAAATAGCTTTTAGGCACACTTTTTATTGCACGCCCAGCAGAGAATCAGAGATGAGGGACAGCATCGGGCACACTATATAACCTAATAAGCAAATCATTCTAAAACACTGAGCAATATAGACATTTCATTAATTGCAAATTGCATGACCCTCCCCTGGACGAGATAAAAAAAATACTAAACCCTCCACTTGACTGAAATTGAAATGACCCTCCCCCATTTTCCTCCATGTCTCCATTACGCACATTTACATCCATCTCTAAATTAGACCATTTCATCCACTTGTAAAAACACAACATCGCTATCAAAAAATATGATTGGAGATATGGACTACCCTGCTAGCATACAGTCAGTGCTCTGCCTGTCCTTTCCAACCTCCTTGCTCTGCTTGCTCAGCCTGTCCGGTTCTTGAGAGTTTTTCGCTTTAACTCACTCCACCTGACGGCCATATTGCCGGTTGCCCGGCAACTGTTATTTTACATCATCACCCTCCCAGAGGGTTCCATATTTGACAGGTTCACATAACTCAGCCGCTCGGTCGCTCGTTCGGGGGAAGTGCGTAGTCCTCTACTGGTTTCCGTGACGTCTACAGTACTACCGTTGCCAGAGGCGCTGGAGAGGCTGCATTGGTTTATGACTGGAAGTCAGTCGCCATAGTGATGCTTCATTGGCTGGTACCAAACACACCCCAGCCTCCTCAGCCATACAAGCGTATCAGTGAGTATCCCAGACTCCCTGTTATAACCCTGCACTAAAGCCCTTCCAGCATCTCTTTCCCGGGATAAATAAGAGAAAGTGGTCATTTATAAAAAAAWATATATATTTTTATGAAATGCATGACGTGAAATGGAACTGTTAAATTATTTGCAATGTCTAAATATGGCTTCTCTAAGGCCTTCTCTCTGCTCTCTGCATGATCAATCATCAATGCTCAGGGTGGGGACAGACATCCCATCTCAGTATGGAGTGCAGTTCACAATACATGTAGACCTATCATCTCATCATGGTAACTTCTTTCTTGTGACAGGTAGGCCTAAATTTTCAGCAGCATATGCTACAGTAATATAAGGACTGAATGCGCTTCTAATTTACACATCTCCATCTGGAGATCATTTTCTATTTGTAAAGATATATATTTTTAATTGCAGCTGCAGAGTTTTAAAAGTCTATCACTCGAATATCGCTGCTTTAAATCAGGGGTGTCAAACTCATTCCATGGAGGGCCTAGTGTCTGCGGGTTTTTGTTTTTTCCTTCAATTAAGACCTTGACAACCAGGTGTGGGGAGTTCCTTACTAATTACTGACCTTATTTCATCAATCAAGTACATTGGGGGAGCAAAAACCAGCAGACACTCAGCCCTGAGTTTAGCACATTTGCTTTGTGAGCACACTCTTGCAGTCTTTCTCTCTCTTCATCAATTCCATTCAAACTGCATCCAAGATAGATAATCCTCTTCAAGATTGATATACAGTGCATTCAGAAAGTATTCAGACCCCTTCCCRTTTTCCACATTTTGTTACGTTACAGCCTTATTCTAAAATGGATTAAATACACATTTTTACTCATCAATCTACACACAACGACATAGTGAAACCAGGTTTTTAGAAATGTTTTAAAATGTATTATTTACATAAGTATTCAGACCCTTTGCTGTGAGACTTGAAATTGAGCTCAGGTGCATCCTGTTTCCATTGATCATCCTTGAGATGTTTCTACAACATGATTGGAGRCCACATGTGGTAAATTCAATTGTTTGGACATGATTTGGAAAGGCACCCACCTGTCTATTTAAGGTCCCACAGAGCTGAAACCAAGCCATTAGGTTGAAGGAATTGTCTGTAGAGCTCTGAGACAGGATTGTGTTGTGGCACAGATCTGGGGGAGGGTACCAAAAAATGTCTGCAGCATTGAAGGTCCCAAAGAACACAGTAGCCTCCATCATTCTTAAATGAAAGAGGTTTAGAACCACCAAGACTCTTCGTAGAGCTGGCCGCCCAGCCAAACTGAGCAATCGGGGGAGAAAGGCCTTGGTCAGAGAGGTGACCATGAACCCAAACAGAACTCCAGAGATCACCTGTGGAGATGGGAGAACCTTCCAGAAGGACAACAATCTGTGCAGCACTCCACCAATCAGGCCTTAATGGTAGAGTGGCCAGACAGAAGCCACTCCTCAGCAAAAGGCACCTACCTGACAGCCTGTTTAGAGTTTACCAAAAGGCACCTAAAGGACTCTCATACCATGAGAAACAAGAATCTCTGGTCTGATGAAACCAAGATTGAACTCTTTGGCCTGAATGCCAAGCGTCACGCCTGGAGGAAACCTGACACAATCCCTAAGGTGAAGCATGGGGGTGGCAGCATCATGCTGTGGGGATGTTTTTCAGCGGCAGAGATGGGAGAGTAGTCAGGATCGAGGCAAAGATGAATGGAGCAAAGTACAGAGAGATCCTTGATGAAAACCTGCTCCAGAGCACTCAGGACCTCAGACTGGTGCGAAGGTTCACACAGCAAAGGCAACACAAGAGTGACTTCGGGACAAGTATCTGAATGTCCTTGATTGGCCCAGCCAGAGCCAAGACGTGAACCCAATGGAACATCTCTGGACAGACTAGCTGGGAAATAGCTGAAAATAGCTGTGCAACAACGCTCCCTATCCAACCTGACAGAGCTTGAGAGGATCTGCAGAGAAGGTGCTTCATCAAAGTATAGGGTCTGAATACATACAGTTGAAGTCGGAAGTTTACATACACTTACATTTTTCCAACAATTGTTTACAGACAGATTATTTCACTTATAATTCACTGTATCACAATTCCAGTGGGTCAGAAATTCACATACACTAAGTTGACTGTGCCTTTAAACAGCTTGAAAAATTCCAGAAAGTGGCTTTAGAAGCTTCTGATAGGCTAATTGACATAATTTGGCTTTAGAAGCTTCTGATAGGCTAAGAGAGTCAATTGGAGGTGTACGTGTGGATGTATTTCAAGGCCTACCTTCAAACTCAGTGCCTCTTTGCTTGACATCATGGGAAAATCAAAAGAAATCAGCCAAGACCTCAAAAAAATATTGTAGACCTTCACAAGTCTGGTTCATCTTTGAGAGCCAATTTCAAATGCCTGAAGGGTACCATGTTCATCTGTACAAACAGTAGTACGCAAGTATAAACACCATGGGACCACGCAACCGTCATACCGCTCAGGAAGGAGACGCATTCTGTCTCCTAGAGATGAACGTACTTTGGTGCGAAATGTGCAAATCAATCCCAGAACAGCAAAGGACCTTGTGAAGATGCTGGAGGAAACAGGTACAAAAGTATCTATATCCACAGTAAAACAAGTCCTATATCGGCATAACCTGAAAGGCCGCTCAGCAAGGAAGAAGCCACTGCTCCAAAACCGCCATAAAAAAGCCAGACTACGTTTTGAAACTGCACATGGGGACAAAGATCATACTTTTTGGAGAAATGTCCTCTGGTCTGAACTGTTTGACCATGATGACCATCGTTATGTTTGGAGGAAAAAGGGGGAGGCTTGCAAGCCGAAGAACACCATCCCAACCATGAAGCATGGGGGTGGCAGCATCATGTTGTTGGGGTGCCTTGCTGCAGGAGTGACTGGTGCACTTCACAAAATAGGTGGCATCATGAGGAGGAAAATTACGTGGATATATTGAAGCAACATCTCAAGACATCAGTCATGAAGTTAAAGCTTGGTTCCAAATGAGTCTTCCAAATGGACAATGACCCCAAACATGCTTCCAAAGTTGTGGCAAAATGGCTGAAGGACAACAAAGTCAAGGTATTGGAGTGGCCATTACAAAGCCCTGACCTCAATCCCATAGAAAATGTGTGGCCAGAACTGAAAAAGCGTGTGCAAGCAAGGAGGCCTACAAACCTGACTCAGTTACACCAGCTCTGTCACTAGAAATGGGCCAAAATTCACCCAACTTATTGTGGGAAGCTTGTGGAAGGCTACCCAAAACGTTTGACCCAAGTTAAACAATTTAAAGGCAATGCTACCAAATACTAATTGAGTGTATGTAAACTTCTGACCCACTGGGAATGTGATGAAAGAAATAAAAGCTGAAAAAAATAATTCTCTCTACTATTATTATGACATTTCACATCTTAAAATAAAGTGGTGATCCTAACTGACCTAAGACAGGGAATTTTCCTCCGATTAAATGTCAGGAATTGTGAAAAACTGAGTTTAAATGTATTTGGATAAGGTGTATGTAAACTTCAGACTGTTTGTATGTATGTAACTATATGTACATTTAAATGTGATATTTTGGGGGGTATTGTGGGGTATTGGGGTATTGTGTGTAGATTGATGAGGGAAAAAGCTATTTAGTCAATATTAGAATAAGGCTGTAATGTAACAAAATGTGGAAAAGGTCAAAGGGCCTGAATACTTGCCGAAGGCCCTGTAGATGTTGTGTGCATGTACTGATATGTAGGCTATGTGTGACGTTTTAAATGTGTGTATTTCAGTCCTTGACTAATAATGTTCTGTACTATGTATTATGTCATGTTTCATGTGGACCCCAGGAAGAGGAGCCAATGCCTTTGCAGCGGCTAATGGGGATCCTAATAAATACCAAATACCAAACTTGAAGCAGCAGCTCCGGCACAAACAATCAGAAATAGGCAGCTCATGTTGCTGACAATAGGCATAATTAATTTCAACCGTCTTCATTTTAATTCGACTTTACTAACAACAACAACAGGGCTTTGTGTTGGAGCCTATTTCTTCCTTTTTAAGAAATAAGAGGTAGGCCTACCTGTTTGACAGAATAAATTATCCTATAGGCTGCTATATCCATACATTTGTCCGTCAATTCCTCCACCCACCATGCACTCTTTATATAGCCTACTTCTGTGTCAGTGAAGGGCTGTTAAGTTAAATTAAAACCAAGACTCAAATTGAGGGGATATGAGAGTGTATGCCATAGGCCTACTTTTTATTAAAGAAAATGGCCATCCATTTTCATTTCAGAGAGGTCCGATTTTCTCCAGGTAACCCTTATTATAAATACCCTACAGTTCTTTAGCATTTGGTAAAGCCTCAACCCTTTCTACAGTGCCTTTAGAAAGTATTCACACCCCTTTACTTTTTACACATTGTGTTCTGTTACAGGCTGAATTTAAAATGGATTACATTGAGATTGTGTGTCACTGGCCTACACATAACACCTCATAATAAGTGGAGTTATGTTTTTAGAAATGTTTACAAATTAATAGAAATGTAAAGCTGAAATGTCTTGAGTCAATCTCTGTACTCCACACATACAATTATCTGTATGGTCCCTCAGTCGAGCAGGGAATTTCAAACAGAGATTCAACCACAAAAACCAGGAAGGTTTTCCAATGCCTCGCAAAGAAGGGCACCTATTGGTAGATGGACATTGAATATCACTTTGAGCATGATGAAGTCATACATTACACTTTGGATGGTGTATCAATACACCCAGTTACTACAAGATACAGGCGTCCTTTCTAACTCAGTTGCCGGAGAGGAAGGAAACTGCTCAGGGATTTCAGCATGAGGCCAATGGTTTAAAACAGTTACAGAGTTTAATGGCTGTGATAGTAAAAAACTGAGGATGGATCAACAACATTGTGGTTACTCCACAATACTAACCTAATTGACAGAGTGACCAGAAGGAAGGAGTTTTTCAGGATAAAAAAATTAACGAAAGGGAGCTAGGCACAGGCAAAGTCCTAGACCTCAATTTGATTTTGTCTGGTTTCCACCAGACACTGTGAGATGAATTGAACTTTCAGCAGGACAATAACCTAAAACACAAGGCAAAATATACACTGGAGTTGCTTACCAAGACATAATTGAATGTTCCTGGGTGGCCGAGTTACAGTTTTGACTTAAATTGGCTTGAAAATCTATGGCAAGATGTGAAAATGACTGTCTAGCAATGATCAACAACCAACTTGACAGAACTTGAATAATTTTTTAAAGAATAATGTGCAAATATTTTCTAATCCAAGTGTGCAAAGCTATTAGAGACTTACCCAGAAAGACTCACAGCTGTAATCGCTGTCAAAGGTGATTCGAACATGTATTGACGCAGGGGTGTAAATACTTACATATGTAAACAAGATATTTCGGGATTTCATTTTCAATCAATTTGCCCCCCCAAAAATATATGTTTTCACTTTGTCATTATGAGGTACTGTGTGTAGATGGGTGATGAAAAAAATTGAAAATGGAATCCATTTTGAATTCAGGCTTTAACAGTATAAAATGTGGAATAAGAGGAATTAATATTTTCTAAAGGCACTGTACCTCTTCCAATTCAATTAGCTAGAAAAAAGTGAATAATGACAACATTTGTTTTGTTTTGTGTGAATACAGTGATAGCGATAAAACACAAAAATAGAGACACTTTCTAATTGAGCGAGGCATCTACAAGGACAACCCGCCGGCCCTGCTTCGGTTGGGTCATTATAATTGAAGCAATGCATTCTAAAATAAATCACACGCATCGCACGCTCGCCTTTGGCAAAACTGAGTTTGTAGGAGAGACAGAGAGGTCTTGTCTACACTTGACACTTACATGCGACTTCTGCTATCAGAATACGAATATCGCATTGAAAAGACTGGTCTAGATGCACAAACGTTGCTTTGTGGGTTGATTGTGTTCAGATCTAGCTGACCACTTTAGAAGGATTTCTCCTCAGTCTGGATGCAATTGGTGTGTGACGTCATCAGCACTCCTCCCACAAGTCTCCAGAAAACGTGTGTTTTGGGGCCGAGAGGCACCTTTTAATTATAAAGTTGGAGGAAATACATTCCTAGCGTGTGAGGAACATGTTTGCTGGCCTCATAAATGCAAGCCAGCTAGCTAGTATTTAGAAAACATTTTTTTMGGGGGGGCTAGAGTTTGCAATCCCTTTAGCGTTGCTTGCTAGCTACAGAGGTTAGCTGGCTAGTTAGCAACAGTAGTTAGCTACTGCCATCAGTTGTTGTGTTGTTATCATATTTTGCAAAATGCATACTTGCATTTGAATATAGTGTCGGAAAGGGAATCCAGACACACTGTGGATACGGTAGACACATTTAAATGTAGGTGTAGATGCATGACGCGTTCGGAATTCCATGAACAGAACTCTATGGTCAGAATACTAAAGCTGCATGAACAGTCTAGACGCAGCCAGAGAGACCGCTGCCATGTGGAGTCAAAGCCATGCCGCTGGATCGAGAGAGATGTGGACGGAGTAGTCACTCACGGCCTTGACTCAGGAGTCACTCAAAGCAGCCTGAGAGATTCCAACGCCGCCACAGCCTTTTCAAATCCTTGCACTCTGAACTGCTGCCTCTTTAGCAAGCCTCTCTAAGTTTACTCACTCACTCGCCGGCTGAAACATCAAAAGCCAGGATTTCAGGAGAGATTTTTTTGATTTTATATCAGAATGTCTTCTCCTTCGTTGGGGTTACTGCCATCAGAGTGTTTAAGATTGTCTAAGATGTGAAGTGCCTTACGAATGACACTTGTCATCCCTTGGAAATAAGCTAAAGGACCAGACAGAGATACCAAGCTCCAATTCACTGTTATTGACAAGCACTTAAATTCACTGTTATATGGACCACTTAAAAAAAGTGTCCCAACCTCCTAAGTGCATATCTGAAAAAGAGAGAATATTATTTTTTCTCATACTGTCTCCAACCCAGTTTTTTAAGGTGATTCTCTTGCATGGTGTCAGGTTCACAGTTTACCTCCCCACTGAAGCACTGACAGATCAGAAACGGTTGACCCTCTGAGCTACAGATGTCTGATTACATTCATCAACTAGAGGAAAATGAAGAGCAGGAACACATTTTTGTATCCTTATCTATTTCAATTAGACATCATTTTGATCTGAAATTTAACGGGTTTAGATATTCATCCGTGCAGATGTCAAGTTTACAAACATAATATAATTATTACATTGTAATGCTATTTATTTACATTGTAATGCCTTTTAATTTCTAAATTATAATAAGACTAATATAATGTATTCACATACTACATTCTCAAGGTTAGCTTTGTATAGTTGTTCCGGTAACACTGTACATTATGTTGTCCCTATTACTATGTAATAACTGTAGTAACAACATAGTAGTTACATAGGAATTGCTTTGCAATTACATGGTAACAGTATTTAGCGGTATCGTTTATTACATAAGTGGAATGAAAAAGGTGACAGGACTCATTTTAGGTGCCAGTACCTACATTCCAGATTGATAGATTTAGGTGTGTTTCCTATCCTATCCTTGAAACGTGTTTGTTTTTCCCATCTCCTATATATTTAATACAATACAAGTACATGACAGTATTACCTCTAGCACACAGAAAATACAGAATTTGTGACATTTCATTATACACATCTACTTCAGTGTTTCCCAACTCCAGTCCTTGAGTACCTGCAACAGCACACAATGATTCAACTCATTGAGGGCTTGATGATTAGTTGACAAGTTGAATCAGGTGTGCTTGTCCAGGGCTATAACTAAAATGTGTACTGTTGGAGGTCCTCAAGGACTGGAGCTGGAAAACACAAATATACTCCAAGAAATGACAATCTGCTAAACCAAGAGGTTAAAAGTCAGTTTGAATGATTGACAGGTGAGATGATCAGTTTTTACCATATTTATTGGTATGAGGATTCAAAAATAGATAAAGCTTCTAAGTGAAGGTACAGCAAGTGAAAGAGTAGATATGAGACCTGGCCTTCCTCATAATCCACAAACACCCCCACCTTCTGGGGCTTCTGTCTCAGGGAGAGATTATAAGGGAGGGGTAGGCTGTACAATTATTCCAATCCAGTCCGACCATCCAGAGTCCATCCTCAGGGAACAGTTGTGGCACCCCCTTCCTGTTGATGGACTCTTTGGCCACTCCTAGCCTACACTTAGTATTTCCCTTCTCTGTCACCTCATAGTAGAATCTCCCTGAGGAGAAGCTCTCCTTTTCCAGGACATAGGGAGGTTTATTAAACCTCTTTGGGTTGTCAGGGAGATTCTGTTGTCTGTCTCCACATCTTCAGACAGGATGAGATAGAAATATGCTGTATCATGGTCTAAAGTAGGGTTCCACAACTGGCGGACCACGGCTAAATTTGTCCCGTGGGTGGTTTTATTTGGCCCCACTAGTTTTCTAAGTAAAAACATTTTATATATTTTTTGGGGTGATTTTGAATTTTCAGTGTTGGACATTAAAGACTGTAAAAACACCAGGAAATCAGCTCCAAGTGATTTTAATTTTGGAAATGTATTCCCTAGTATCCCCATGCATAATAGAGACACCTGATCATATACAAATGTAAGCAAGGTTTGAAATGATTATGTTCATGTGCGCAACTTTCACTGG
The DNA here is from genome assembly GCF_002910315.2 of Salvelinus sp. IW2-2015. Classification (NCBI taxonomy): domain Eukaryota; kingdom Metazoa; phylum Chordata; class Actinopteri; order Salmoniformes; family Salmonidae; genus Salvelinus; species Salvelinus sp. IW2-2015. The sequence goes on from NW_019942625.1 coordinate 406,840, forward strand.
GGATGGGGGGGACCCCACATCCTGAAATGACATTTTTGTCCACCCCAGGTTTATCATTGGAATGTGATACAAAACGAGGCAGCAGTGTGCTGTAGGAGCATGTGGACCCCTCAGAGTGGTCGGGTAGGCTGTTAAGAATGTGTATATCCAAAAATACTAATTATGTTCCCCCCACTTCTAAAACCTAATTTGTGCCCCTGATTATGTTTTAGTAAAATATTATATCTGTTCTGGATTATTGTGGTCAATTTAGAGTCTACAAATGATTTGTAATTATGTTACGACCATCCGCTCGAGAAAAAATTCATCCCACGGCTGAATCTAGTTGATGATCCCTGGTCTAGAGTCATCCACTGCTGCATCCTCTTCAGCTCGATGTCAATCAACTTCTCCACCCCTGTATTGTATTTCTCCTCAAGCTCAGAAAATGCTCTCCTCACCATCGTCTGCAGCTGATACACATACGCCATCAAAGCTTTCCTCACATCCCCCCCACTGAGAACAAAGTGAACACCAATCCCATACCAATCCTTGGGGAGCTGTGGAGGTGGTCCTCAGTGTGATGGAGCTGTGGAGGTGGTCCTCAGTGTGATGGATCTTGTGGAGGAGGTGGAGATGGTCCTCAGTGTGATGGAGCTGTGGAGGAGGTGGATGTGGTCCTTGGCGTTATGGTTATGTGGAGGAGGTAAAGTTGGTCCTCAGTGTTATGGTAATGTCGAGTAGATGGTTCTCAGTGTGATGGAGCTGTGGAGGAGGTGGTCCTCAGTGTTATGGTAATGTGGAGGAGGTGGATGTAGTCCTCAGTGTGATGGATCTGTGGAGGAGGTGGAGGTGTACCTTAGTGTTATGGTAATGTGGAGGAGGTGGATGTGGTCCTCAGTGTGATGGAGCTGTGGAGGTGGTCTTCAGTGTGATGGAACTGTGGAGGTGGTCCTCAGTGTGATGGAGCTGTGGAGAAGGTGGATGTGGTCCTCAGTGTGATGGTAATGTGGAGGAGGTGGATGTGGTCCTCAGTGTGATGGAGGTGGAGGTGGTCCTTAGTGTTATGGTAATGTGGAAGAGGTGGAGGTGGTCCTTTGTGTTATGGTAATGTGGAGGAGGTGGAGTGGGTCTCAAGTGTGGTGGAAGGTGGTCTTAGTGTTATGGTAATGTAGAGGAGGTGATGTGGTCCTCAGTGTGATGGAGGTGGAGGTGGTCCTTAGTGTTATGGTAATGTGGAGGAGGTGGAGGTGGTCCTTTGTGTTATGGTAATGTGGAGGAGGTGGAGGTGGTCATTTGTGTTATGGTCATGTGGAGGAGGTGGATGTGGTCCTCAGTGTGATGGAGCTGTGCAGGAGGTGGTCCTCAGTGTGTGGTAATGTGGAGGAGGTGGATGTGGTCCTCAGTGTGGTGGAGGTGGTCCTTAGTGTTATGGTAATGTAGAGGAGGTGGATGTGGTCCTCAGTGTGATGGAGGTGGAGGTGGTCCTTAGTGTTATGGTAATGTGGAGGAGGTGGAGGTGGTCCTTTGTGTTATGGTAATGTGGAGGAGGTGGAGGTGGTCATTTGTGTTATGGTCATGTGGAGGAGGTGGATGTGGTCCTCAGTGTGATGGAGCTGTGCAGGAGGTGGTCCTCAGTGTGATGGTAATGTGGAGGAGGTGGATGTGGTCCTCCGTGTGATGGAGCTGTGGAGGAGGTGGTCCTCAGTGTGATGGTATGTGGAGGAAGTGGAAACACAGGGATAACTAGTGGCTTGGACTAGTGTAAGAGTGGGGGTTGTGCCTGTTTGCCTGCTCATGGCCTGGGCGTATGTGTGACTTTCATGTTGAGGACCTCTTTGCGGGAGTGGGGTAGGCAGGAGGGGCATAGGTCTAATCTTAGGGGGCCTAAATGGGGTGTGGGCATGGTTGACTTGGGGGGGTGTTGATTGGTTGGGGTGTGAATGGTAGTGCTGTGGACTGGATGTAGGTCCTCTCTGCGTGGGTCCTCTCTGTGTAGCTCCGGTGGGGAGTCTTTCTCTCTCTCTGATGCAACAGGTCAGGATGCTGTCGATGGTGCAGCTGTAGAACGTTTTGAGGATCTAGGGACCCATGCCAAATCTTTTCAGTCTCTTGAGGGGGACTCTCTCTCGTGCTCTCTTCCCCACTATCTTGGTGTGTTTGGACCATGATAGTTTGTTGGTGATGGGGACACCAAGGAACTTAAAACTCTTGACCCGCTCCACTACAGCCCCATCGATGTGAATGGGGGCGTGTTCGGCCCTCCTTTTCCTGTAGTCCACGATTACACAGTCCTTGTTCCACTTATGTAATAACCGATAGCGCTAAACCCTATTACCATGTAATTACAAAGCAATTCCTATGTAACTGCTATGTTGTTACTACAGTTATTATTGTGTAGTTACATAGTAATAGGGACAACTCAATGTACTGGGTTACCATTGTTTTCAATAGAATGGCTCCAGACCTGTTCTTCCATGTATGAGTAGGGCTGGGCGATATATATTGTGAATACCGGTATACTGCTATTGATCCACATACCGTTATGGATTATTACAACATCGTCTATAAAGGTATTTTTATACAGTGCTAAGTAAATGAAAAGTTCAACAAATTGGACAACCTAAGTTTGGTTGAAAATAAAACCGTCAGAATGGAGAAAGCCTATTAAAATCACTTATATATTATATTTTGGCCATATCGCCCAACCCTATGTATGAGTGTTAAAATAGATCAACAGCAAAAGTCACAGCCGAGGGATAGATGTATTCATTAACCAGCACACGAGATGGTCATTCTTGTCTCCTGTAGATGTTCTATTTAGAGAGCATGTCCTGCTAGCACCGCGGCCACACACACACACACCAGGCCCAGCTTGAATAATGACTGGTACTTCTCCCTGCGTGACATAGTCTGCCACTATGAATCGGCTGCTGCTCTCTCTCTCTCTCTCTCTCTCTCTCTCTCTCTCTCTCTCTCTCTCTCTCTCTCTCTCTATCTCTCTCTCTCTCTCTCTCTCTCTCTCTGTCTCTCTCTCTCTCTCTTTCTGTCTGCCTCTCAGCCATGTTGCCTTGCAAACTGTTGTTGTGACAGCCTGGGTCCTTTACTGTGACCACTGTCTATAGATCAGATTATTTTATGGCTTGTAGTGTATAGTACACTCTAATATCAACTGAAGACATCAATATCCAATTATAGTTTTCCCCCTCATCTGTCAGAGATAGCCTGAACCAGGGCTCTCCAACCCTGTTCCTGGAGAGCTACCCTCCTCTAGGTTTTTGCTTGATTAGGGTTGGAAACTTGGGAAGGACCCATAAGTAATAATTTCACTGTTAGTTTACACCTATGGTTTACGAAGCATTTGACAAATACAATTTATTTATTTATCTATTTTGATTTGATTTGAAGTAAACTCAGCAAAAATAGAAACATCCTCTCACTGTCAACTGTGTTTATTTTCAGAAAACTTAACATGTGTAAATATTTGTATGAACATAACAAGATTCAACAACTGAGACATAAACTGAACAAGTTCCACAGACATGTGACTAACAGAAATTGAATAATGTGTCCCTGAACAAAGGGGGGGTCAAAATCAAAAGTAACAGTCAGTATCTGGTGTGGCCACCAGCTGCATAAAGTACTGCAGGGCATCTCCTCCTCATGGACTGCACCAGATTTGCCAGTTCTTTCTGTGAGATGTTACCNTGGGGGGAATGGCTCTAGCCCTCACCCTCCGGTCTAACAGGTCCCAGACGTGCTCAATGGGATTGAGATCTGGGCTCTTCGCTGGCCATGGCAGAACACTGGCATTCCTGTTTTGCAGGAAACCACGCACAGAACGAGCAGTATGGCTGGTGGCATTGTCATGCTGGAGGGTCATGTCAGGATGAGCCTGCAGGAAGGGTACCACATGAGGGAGGAGGATGTCTTCCCTGTAACGCACAGCGTTGAGAATGTCTGCAATGACAACAAGCTCAGTCTGATGATGCTGTTACACACCGCCCCAGACCCTCCACCTCCAAATCGATCCCGCTCCAGAGCACAGGCCTCGGTGTAACGCTCATTCCTTCGATGATAAACGCGAATTTGACTATCATCCCTGGTGAGACAAAACCGCAACACGTCAGTGAAGAGCACTTTTTGCCAGTCCTGTCTGGTCCAGCGACGGTGGGTTTGTGCCCATAGAAGATATTGTTGCCAGTGATGTCTGGTGAGGACCTGCCTTACAACAGGCCTACAAGCCCTCAGTCCAGCCTCTCTCAGCCTATTGCAGACATTCTAAGCACTGATGGAGGGATTGTGCATTCCTGGTGTAACTCGGGCAGTTGTTGTTGCCATCCTGTACCTGTCCCGCAGGTGTGATGTTCGGATGTACCGATCCTGTGCAGGTGTTATTACACGTGGTCTGCCACTGCGAGGACGATCAGCTGTCCGTCCTGTCTCCCTGTAGCACTGTCTTAGGTGTCTCACATTGCAATTTATTTCCCTGGCTACATCTGCAGTCCTCATGCCTCCTTGCGGCATCCCTAAGGCACGTTCACGCAGATGAGCAGGGACCCTGGTCATCTTTCTTTTGGTGTTTTTCAGAGTCAGTAGAAAGGCCTCTTTAGTGTCCTAAGTTTTCATAACTGTGACCTTAATTGCCTACCATCTGTAAGCTGTTAGTGTCTTGACGACCATTCCACAGATGCATGTCCATTAATTGTTTATGGTTCATTGAACAAGCATGGGAAACAGTGTTTAAACCCTTTACAATGAAGATCTGTGAAGTTATTTGGAGTTTTACGAATTATCTTTGAAAGWCAGGGTCCTGAAAAAAAGGTTTATTTTTTTTCTGAGCTTACTAGAATTTTTTTTACGGTGATGTTAATGATTTAATGTTAATGATTTAACAGCAAATACTTTTGTTGAAAGAAATGTGGCAAACATGTAAAATATGGATGTGGACACCTGCTTGTCGAACATCTCATTCTGAAATCATGGGAATGGAGTTGGTCGCCCCTTTGCTGCCATAATAGCCTCCACTCTTCTGGGAAGGCTTTACACTTATCGCGTTTCAAGTAAGAACCAACTGCAGACTGTGTTGAAGAAACAATGTTTATTACAGCAACGGGCAGACAAACGACAGGTCAAGACAGGCAGAGGTCGATAATCCAGAGTAGTGGGGTAAAGGCACAGGACGGCAGGTAGACTTAGGGTCAGGGGCAGGCAGAGTGGTCAGGCAGGCGGGTTCAGAGTCAGGACAGGCAAGGGTCAAAACCAGGAGAGTGAGAAAAAGAGAGACTGGGGAAAAGCAGGAGCTGAAACAAAATGCTAGTTGACTTGACAAACAAGACGAACTGGCCACAGACAAACAGAGAACACAGGTATAAGTACCCAGGGGATAATGGGGAAGATGAGCAACACTTGACGGGGGGTGGAGCCAAGCACAATGACAGGTGAAACAGATCAGGGCGTGACACCACGAGATGTTAGAACATTGCTGCAGGGACTTGCTTCCATTCAGCCACAAGAGCATTAGTGAGGTCGGGCACTGACATTGGGCAATTAGGCCTGGCTCGCAGTCGATGAGGTTGAGGTCAGGGCGCTGTGCAGACCAGTCAAGTTCTCCCACACCGGTCTCAACAATCCATTTCTGTATGGACCTCGCTTTGTACACAGGGGCACTGTCATGCTGAAACAGGAAAGGGCCTTCCCCAACTGTTGCCACAAAGTTGGAATGTCATTGCATGCTGTCGTGTTCTTGTGCTGACGTTCTTTCCAGAGGTAGTTTGGAACTCGGTAGTGATTATTGCAACCAACGACAGTCAACTTTTACACACTACATGCTTCAGCACTCGGCGGTCCCGTTCTGTGAGCCTGCGTGGTCTACTAATTCACGGCTGAGCTGTTGCTCCTAGACATTTCCACTTCTCAATAACAGCACTTATAGTTGACCTGGGTAGCACTAGCAGGGCAGAAATTTGACGAACTGACTTGTTGGAAAGGTGGCATCCTATGAAGGTGCCACGCTGAAAGTCACTGGGCTCTTCACTACGGGCCATTCTACTGCTAATGTTTGTCTATGGAGATTGCATGGCTGTGTGCTCAATTTAATACACCTGTCAGTAACGGGTGTGGCTGAAATAACCGGATCCACTAACCTCCGAGGTGGCAGTATCACAGGCCCGGTATCTCATCTATCTGTCCATTTCTGCCCTTCCTGGCTCTGCTCTACGCTCGTTCTCCTCTTGCCAGCCCGGAGGGAGGGAGGGAGGGAGGGAGGGAGGGAGGGAGGGAGAGAGAGAGAGAGAGAGAGAGAGAGGGAGAGAGAGAGAGAGAGAGAGAGAGAGAGAGAGAGTGAGAGAAAGAATGAAAAGACTTGTGATGGATAGATAACAGATGATGTCCATATGCATCTTCATCTCTGAGGCTGACAGTTCAACAGTACATCGTAATCCTGTAACGTGTCTGTCTAAGTGCATCGATAGGAGCAGTTGATCTGTGAAACCCTATTACATGAGAGACAATTGTTCATACTGTACTGTCGGATACAGCACATACTATATAACACCACAGGACGATAACCCAGACTCTTAGTGTGATTGAATATCCCTCAGAGATTTCAAGAAATAATCAAAACAATTCATCCCTAGAACGAAGAGTTTCAGGAGATGGTCAGTTTAGAATATTATTCCAGTGTGTGTTTATTTAAACACACAGGTTTTAACCATTGGTCTGTCCTGCCGTCACAGGGGTGCAAGACTAAACAGTTGGTTATCCTTGTTTCACTGTGTTTGGATAGCCCTGTTTGGTTTGGGAGCCATGCTCGGCTGCTTTTAATACATTTAATTTGCAACTCAAAGCCTTGCGAGGGTACAGCCAGCTACCTGCTGCCTCACTGCATCTCACACAAATGAATGGCTTGTGTGTGTGTCCCAGAAGGCAATACTATTGGTGTTCTTGGGGAGCAAATAAGGTTAAAAGGAATTTAGTGAAATACCAAAGTATGTAAGATTGTAATATCATAAGCCAAGAATGTTGTTGTTTACTTCTAGACGTTGATTTGATCATGTATATTATATATACGCCATTTAACAGACACTTTTATCCAAACGACTTACGGTCGTCATGTGTGCAGACATTTACGTTTGGTGGTCCCGGGAATCAAACCCACTACCCTCGTGCTTCAAGCGCCATGCTCTAACCACTGAGCTACAAAGTTGATAACTTCTACTCTGACAAACACGTTCAGCCACACAGCGAGAACCAGTCATTTATGTTGTTTGGATCTGCATGGGGATACCCAAGTACATGGTTTTAATTTGCTATTCTAGGTTATTAGATTTCATTGCCACATTGTGCTACTCTAGATCATTAGATTTCATTGCCACATTGTCTATTCTAGATCATTAGATTTCATTGCCACATTGTGCTACTCTAGATCAGTAGATTTCATTGCCACATTGTCTATTCTAGATCATTAGATTTCATTGCCACATTGTGCTACTCTTGATCATTAGATTTCATTGCCACATTGTCTATTCTAGATCATTAGATTTAATTGTCACATTGTGCTACTCTAGATCATTAGATTTCATTGTCACATTGTGCTACTCTAGATCAGTAGATTTCATTGTCACATTGTGCTACTCTAGATCATTAGATTTCATTGTCACATTGTGCTACTCTAGATCAGTAGATTTCATTGCCACATTGTGCTACTCCAGATCATTAGATTTCATTGCCACATTGTGCTACTCTAGATCAGTAGATTTCATTGCCACATTGTGCAACTCTAGATCAGTAGATTTCATTGCCACATTGTGCTACTCTAGATCATTAGATTTCATTGCCACATTGTGCTACTCTAGATCATTAGATTTTATTGCTACATTGTGCTACTCTAGATCATTAGATTTCATTGGCGCCTTGTTCTACTCTGAAATGTGAGTATCTCTATTAGGCATCAAGCTCAGTCTGACACTTCAGGTGAATAAAGCCAGAAGGGGTTATTTTCATTGACCGTCCGAAGTTCAAAACAGACCTCGGGTTGATAATGATGATTTAAGTGTTGTGTGTGAGAGAGAGAGTGTATGGACTGTAATGGATAAATGAGGAGCAAGCTCGACTGATGTGTGTGTGCAGTGTGTCAAGCTGTGATCTGGTGCATGCTCATTCATATACTGTATGCTCACTGAAAGCAGACGCCCTGTGCAAGCTCACAACCTCTCCAGTAGAGATGCTGGCTCCGTGACTCTCATGTAGAGATGCAGCCATGAGCGTTGCTTGTTTTGAATGTTTACAGTAGGGATGTGTGAGACSTGTGCGTGTGCGTGTGCGTGTGCGTGTGCGTGTGCGTGTGRGTGTGTGTGTGTGTGTGTGTGTGTGGGCATGCTCAAATAGTTGAAAACGGAAGTTTGCATACACGTTAGCCAAATACATTTAAACTCAGTTTTTCACAATTCCTGACATTTAATCCTAGTAAAAATTCCTGTCTGAGTATCTGTGTGTGATGTCGTTCTGAGTATCTCTATGTGTGGTGTCCTTCTGAGTATCTCTGACTGTGGTGTATGGTGTCGTCCTGAGTATCTTTGAATGTGTTTTCGTTCTGAGTATCTCTGTGTGTGGTTTCGTTTTGAGTATAGAGTTGAAGTCGGAAATTTACATACACCTTAGCCAAATACATTTAAACTCAGTTTTTCACAATTCTTGACATTTAATCCTAGTAAAAATTCCCTGTCTTAGGTCAGTTAGGATCACCACTTTATTTTAAGAATGTGAAATGTCAGAATAATAGTAGAGCGAATGATTTATTTCAGCTTTTATT
>NW_019942625.1:421230-429847 GCF_002910315.2 Salvelinus sp. IW2-2015
GGTGGTTTAGTTTAGCGGTACATTCCACCCTATTCTAGGGAGCTAGGGAATTGACTGATGTGTGTTGTGTGGACACGCTTCCTGAAGAGATGGTGTTATGTAGGCTAACTACAGTTGAAGTCGGAAGTTTACATACACCTTAGCCAAATACATTTATACTCAGTTTTTCACGATTCCTGACATTTAATCCTAGTAAAAATTCCCTGTCTTAGGTCAGTTTGGATCATCACTTTATTTTAAGAATGTGAAATGTCAGAATAATAGTAGAGCGAATGATTTATTTCAGCTTTTATTTCTTTCATCACATTCCCAGTGGGTCAGAAGTTTACATATACTCAATTAGTATTTGGTAGCCTTTAAATTGTTTAACTTGGGTCTAACGTTTCGGGTAGCCTTCCACAAGCTTCCCACAATAAGTTGGGTGAATTTTGGCCCATTCCTCCTGCATTCCTCCTGACAGAGCTGGTGCAACTGAGTCAGGTTTGTAGGCCTCCTTGCTCACACATGCTTTTTCAGTTCTGCCCACAAATTTCTATCGGATTGAGGTCAGGGCTTTGTGATGGCCACTCCATCACTCGTACTATTGTTCACTCTTACTACTTACATCACTCATACTATTGTTTGTACAGATGAGCGTGGTACTTTCAGGTGTTTGGAAATTGCTCCCAATGATGAACCAGAATTGTGGAGGTCTACAATTTTTTTTCTGAGGTCTTGGCTGATTTCCTTTGATTTTCCCGTGATGTCAAGCAAAGAGACACTGAGTTTGAAGGTAGGCCTTGAAATACATCCACAGGTACACCTCCAATTGACTCAAATGATGTCAATTAGCCTATCAGAAGCTTCTAAAGCCATGACATCATTTTCTGGAACAGTCAACTTAGTGTATGTAAACTTCTGACCCACTGGAATTGTGATACAGTGAATGATAAGCGAATAATCTGCCTGTAAACAATTGTTGGAAAAATTACTAGTGTCATGCACAAAGCAAAACTATAGTTTGTTAACAAGAAATTTGTGGAGTGGTTAAAAAACAAGTTTTAATGACTCCAACCTAAGTGTATGTAAACTTCTGACTTCAACTGTATACGTTATGTGGCTGACCTGAGTAATGTCTCTCCCTGCAGGAGATGACCCACTCCTGGCCTCCTCCCCTGACTGCCATCCACACTCCAGGCAAGGCTGAGCAAACCCGGTTCCCTATTCCCTCCAAAGTGAGTCCTAAAGCATATAGCCTACAACACTGTACTGTTCATTGAAAACCACAGGCAATTTACTACTACTACTACTACTACTACTACTACTACTACTACTACTACTACTACTACTACTACTACTACTACTACTACTACTGCTGCTGCTACTACTACTATTACTACTACTACTACTACCAACATCACTACTATTACTACTACCAATACTACTACTACTAATAATAATACCACTATCACCACTAGTGTTGCTACTACTACTACTACTACTGCCACTAATATTATCACTAGTTTTATTAATACTACTACTATTATCATTGCTAATATTACTTTTACTATCACTACTACTTCTAATAATACTACTGATGCTGCTGCTACTACTACTCATATCACTACTACTTCTACTACTACTATCACTACTACTAATACTACCACTACTACTACAAATACTACTACTACTACTATTACTAATATCACTACACCTACTTCTATCACTACTACTACTACTACTACTACTACTACTACTACTACTGACGTCTACTTATAAATTACTTCTGCTACCACTACGATGCTGCTACTACTAGTACTACTATCACTACTACTACTATCACAAAATACTACTACTACTACCACCTTTACTAATATCACTAGTACACTACTACTACATCACTACTACTACCTACTTCAACTATTACTACTACTACTACTACTGCTACTAGTACTACTGCTTCTCTATTAAGCAGTTTTGTTTTGTAAGCAGTAATCACATGATCTGTGTGCAGTCAGAAGGGAGACTCATCCAGTAAAAGGGTCTGTATAAATTGGACCCCAAAGCTGTTGTCCTAGTGAGAGCCTGTCAGACTCCTGTCACAGTAAAGGACCAGTGAGACACCCATGGCACCAGAGTAGAGAGAGATCATTTGTCCCAAATTCAAATCAAATCAAATGTATTTATATAGCCCTTCTTACATCAGCTGATATCTCAAGTGCTGAACAGAAACCCAGCCTAAAACCCCAAAAACAGCAAGCAATGCAAGGTAGAAGCACGGTGGCTAGGAAAAACTCCCTAGAAAGGCCAAAACCTAAGAAGAAAACCTAGAGAGGAACCAGGCTATGAGGGGTGGCCAGTCCTCTTCTGGCTGTGCCGGGTGGAGATATATACAGAAAGATGCCAAGATGTTCAAATGTCTTTCATAGCCGATCATGTCTGGACAGGTAGCAAGTCCGGTAACAGGCAGGTTCCATAGCCGCAGGCAGAACAGTTGAAACTGGAGCAGCAGCAAGGCCAGGTGGACTGGACAGTAAGGAGTCATCATGCCAGTAGTCCTGAGTCATGTCCTAGGGCTCAGGTCCTCTGAGAGAGAGAAAGAAAGAGAGAAAAAGAGAATTAAGAGAGCATACTTAAATGTCACACAGGACACCGGATAAGACAGGAGAAGTACTCCAGATAAACAAACTGACCCAAGCCCCCGACACAAAACTACTGCAAGCATAAATACTGGAGGCTCTCTCTCTGTTCTCGCTATCTCTCTCTCTCCTCTCTCTCTCTCTCTCTCTCCTCTCTCTTCTCTCTCTCTCTCCTCTCTCTTCTCCTTTGCCCTCCCTCCCTCTCTTCTCTCTCTCTCTTCTCTCTCTCTCTCTCTTTCGCTCACCTCTCTCCACATTCTCTCTCTCTCTCTTTTGGCACCCCTATTCCTACCTTTGCACTACTTCTGACCAAGGCCCATAGGACTTCATTTGCTGGCTGCATACACCTGCCGATGGACTTTTTAAAAGAAACTCCTGTCAGCTGACTTTAGCCGCACTGTAATACAGTGTGATTTAGCCCATGTATAATCCATTGTCCTTCAGCCATTCCCCTCTTCCTCCGCTAGCTCCATTCCCCCCTCATTCCGCTAGCATCTGGTCTTTCCTAACCTTCACATCCTCTCCTCCTTCTCTCTCTGCGGTCGTTCCCTAGCCTCCAATCCTCTGATGCTTCATTTTGCAACTAAAGCCCTTTTCTTTCTGTCTTAAATAGGTCTGAAGCTCATAGCTTGACCTGGCTTGACATTCCTATATAATAAGGCCTCGTGCTATAAATCCTGATTTATAATTGTGCATCTTTTAACTAATGACATTTTTGCTGCCTACTCTAGCCACTCTCACCGTACTCTGAAACAGGATTTGTTGCTCGTCTATTGTATTAGTGTAAAATCAATTAAGTCCATCAGCTGAGCTATTTCCCCCCATTTTCTTCCTGTATCACCTCATGTGTGCTAATGTATTTCATGCACACTCGTTTTCTTTCTCTTCGCCTCTCTTCTCTCTCCGATCTTCGCTCTCTCTCTCTCTCTCTCTCTTTCTCTCTCTCTCTCTCTCTGCTCAGGAGTCACAACACATACCCTCAGGATGCGCTGGACAAAGTAAGTCTTCTTTACATTCTTCCTACCCACACTCTGATTAAATCAGTCTGAAATGATGTTATTATACCATGTAACAACTGTAGTGCTGTCCATTTAGGAAGAAATGTTATGATGTGTGACATATGGCAGCAAAAGCTACATTTATAATAAGCTCACTCTTGGTCAGGGTTTAATGAAAAACAACACTCTGACATTTAAATGGATATTATTTTGCAGAGCGGTGCAATGTTCCCGTTAACAAGCCTGCAACCAAGTCTGTGCCACAGAAGTCGTGAGTATTCATTTGATTAATTGTTTTGAAAAAGCCTCGGGGGAGACATGCCGCCATGGTTTCAGCTTTGTTCCCTTGCAAAACAAGTCCCTGTGAGAAAAGCCTGCAGAATTCCCGGCTAAGAGGAGCCTTCTTCACAAACAAACAGAGCAGCTGGCATTCTCTCTCTCTCTTAGCCCCTCCCTGGCCTAGGCTGCACCCTCCCTCCCTTACTCCCCTGCACTCCTCAACAGCACAGCACTGACAACACTGCCTGTCTTCCCCAGTCATGCAAGACCTGGGCTACACTCTGTTTAGTGTCAAACACAGACCAAGTGAATGGCTGGCAGTAATGGTTGGAAGTGGCATGGCTTACAAAGGGTTATAGGGTTGTGCTTTACATTTAATTGATTCTGTCTCTCCTGAGTAACATAACAAAATAACCAGACTTCAAACTGGAATGATATAATAAACAAAGTACACAAATGAAGGATAATGCACACAAAATATTTTTGGAAAGTTATTTGAATACTAGAGAATGCAGAATAAAACTTGAGAATGAAAAAAAGGGCTAGTGATGTTTCCTGCTGCAAGCGCTCTATCTTTTCGAATGCTCTCCAATGTTGCGCAGTAGGTCCTTTTTTCCCAATTGAACACAAGATTCTGCTTTTGTGACGCTCAATGACACAGCTCTTGTTGGAGAAGTCTTCAATGATTTAACCAGTCCAAATGTTTAGAGGGAGCCTAAGGCAAGAGTGTTTGTGTCAATACCAGCTTTGTCTTGCAGAGCTAAATGCATCCACTTCAGGTCAACCAGTGTCTCTTTCTTCCCCTGCTACTTTCACAGGAAATGCCGACTAAGCACAAGTTAGTAGCAGCATTAGCTTTTATATTAAAACACACTTACCACGGTAGCAGTTCTATGTCTGTGTTGTGTGACGGTGCTCAGAGCCTTTATTGCTCTGTTTAAACATATATCCCAGCTATACTGTCAGTGCTTACCTCTGTCCCTGTGTGTGTTCATATGAGACTAAACGAGTAGGAATGCAGAGATGCTCTACAATGAGATAAGTGAGATCATGACTAATGGAACCACTTTGAATTTTAAAAGGACGTCATCTGGGTAAAGAAAACATTTTAGGAGAAAGAGAATATACAGTGACTTAGGGGCTCTTTTAGACCTCGTCTAACCTAGTGCAGTGACCTAGTGCAGTGACCTAGTGCAGTGACCTAGTGCAGTGACCTAGTGCAGTGACCTAGTGCAGTGATCCATGGAACGAGTAGTTCACCCTGACCATCACCCAAAATCATGAGGCTGTCTAACTCCTTGATGAGATCCACAACTAGGGACTTTTCTAACTCCTTCAAAGCCCTTATTGAACTGGACCTGGAGTTCCTATCAGTTCAAAACGATTCGTTTTAATGTCAAATAGAGCTGGTATTCTTTATTAAAACTAAAAAATCTTAACAGCTGTCTTTTTATTGTGGAAATTTATACGAATATTTTTCTGTTTTGTCCTCCTTGTTGTGTGAGTGATCTCACATGTCTAATTGTTTATGTCTAGTCTATGATGAGATCAGCTTTGGCATCATTGATCATTTTTAAGTGTCAGTTTCATGGCTGTCAGTGTGGTTACGGTAGCATTGTAGTCATGAAGTCATCATCCTCACATCACAATCATGTGACAGTGTTCTCATGCTCATAGAGGAGCCAGGACACAAAGTATGCAATGAGCTCAACATACTTAACCAATGACGCTTTATTCAGTACGCTTCCTAAACAATGTCCCTGCATGCTGAACTAAGTTCTTGTAAGTCCCAAACCCTGTGGGAGCAAAGCAACAAGCAAGCCCCCTTTGCTTCCATGTGAATGGCTCCTGGTGATGGCTCTGTGTTCCACAGTATTTATATCACATGGCTCTGCAGACCTAAATAAAGTCATGAAGTCATCAAAGTGGAATCCATCTTCTATCATAAGAGAGAGAGAGAGAGAGAGAGAGAGAGAGAGAGAGAGAGAGAGAGAGAGAGAGAGAGAGAGAGAGAGAGAGAGAGAGAGAGAGAGAGAGAGAGAGAGAGAGAGAGAGAGAGAGAGAGAGAGAGAGAGAATTTAAATATTGTAAATGTATCACTTAATCTCCAATCTTGGCAATTGTTACGTCATGCCAATACAACCACCTACCTGGAGGTAACAGCATTCCCTCCTCTATATACCCCCCTTGACACAACTATGACAACATAACCAACAAAAAGGGGTCACAACTCCTGCAGCTCTGTTGGACGCTGGGTATGTACATAGTCAATGGTAGGCTTTGAGGGGACTTCTCTGGTAGGTACACATATAGCTCATCTCTTGGCAGTAGTACTGTAGACTACTTCATCACTGATCTCAACCCAGAGTCTCTTAGAGCGTTCACAGAAAGTATATTTGACCTCTCAGCTTCCCTATCAAATCTAAAAATGTCAAGCAGTGTCACGCCCTGACCTTAGAGAGCCTTTTTATGTCTCTATTTGCTTTGGTCAGGGTGTCATTTGGGGTGGGCATTCTATGTTTTGTTTTTCTATGATTTTGTATTTCTATGTTTTGGCCGGGTATGGTTCTCAATCAGGGACAGCTGTCTATCGTTGTCTATGATTGGGAACCATACTTAGGTAGCCCTTTTCCCTCCTTTCTTTGTGGGAAGTTGACTTTGTTAGTGGCATTTAGCCCTGTAAGCTTCACGGTTGTTTTCTTAGTTTGTAGTTTTGTTGGCGTCATTTTCTAAATAAAAGGAATATGTACGCTCACCACGCTGCACCTTAGTCCACTTCCTTCAACGATGGCCGTGACAAGCAGACAACCTAAGAAAATGAACAACAATGACAAATGGTAAATCACTAAAACAATACAGAAATACACTACGAAAAGGATGGAACAGCACGTCAGAAATCAGCTCAATGTAATTGAAGAATCCATAGAATCTAACCCCTTCTGGGAAAATTGGAAAACTCTAAACAAACAACAACATGAAGAGTTATCTATCCAAAATGGAGATGAATGGATAAACCACTTCTCAAATATTTTTGGCTCTTTAACAAAGAATAAACATCAACAACATATACATGATCAAATACAAATCTTAGAATCAACTATTAAAGACTACCAGAACCCACTGGATTCTCCAATTACGTTGAATGAACTACAGGACAAAATACAAACCCTCCAACCTAAAAAGGCCTGTGGGGTTGATGGTATCTTAAAATAAATTATAAAACATACAGACTACAAATTCCAATTGGCTATACTTAAACTCTTTAACATCATCCTCAGCTTTGGCATCTTCCCCAATATTTGGAACAAAGGATTGATCACCCCAATCAGAAAAAGTGGAGACAAATTTGACCCCAATAACTACTGTGGGATTTGCGTCAACAGCAACCTTGGGAAAATCCTCTGCATTATCATTAACAGCAGACTCATACATTTCCTCAGTGAAAACAATGTGCTGAGCAAATGTCAAATTGGCTTTTTACCAAATTACCATACGACAGACCACGTATTCACCCTGCACACCCGAATTGACAAACAAACAGACCACAACAAAGGCAAAGTCTTCTCATGCTTTGTTGATTTCAAAAAAGCTTGAGACTCAATTTTGCATGAGGGTCTGCTGTACAAATTTATAGAAAAACATACGATATTATAAAATCCATGTACACAAACAACAAATGTGCGGTTAAAATTGGCTAAAAAACACACACATTTCTTTCCACAGGGCCGTGTGGTGAGACAGGGATGCATCTTAAGCCCCACCCTCTTCTACATATATATCAACGACTTGGCGAGGGCACTAGAACAATCTGCAGCACCCGGCCTCACCCTACAAGAATCTGAAGTCAAATGTCTACTGTTTGCTGATGATCTGGTGCTTCTGTCCCCAACCAAGGAGGGCCTACAACAGCACCTAGATCTTCTGCACAGATTCTGTCAGACCTGGGCCCTGACAGTAAATCTCAGTAAGACTAAAATAAGGGTGTTGCAAAAAAGGTCCAGTTGCCACGACCACAAATACAAATTCCATCTAGACACCGTTGCCCTAGAGCACACAAAAAACTACCCATACCTCGGCCTAAACATCAGCGCCACAAGTAACTTCCACAAAGCTGTGATCGATCTGAGAGACAAGGCAAGAAGTGCCTTCTATTCTATCAAAAGGAACATAAAATTTGACATACCAGTAAAAATACTTGAATCAGTTATATGGCCCTTTATGGTTTTGAGGTCTGGCGTCCGCTCACCAACCAAGAATTTACAAAATGGGACAAACAGCAAATTGAGATTCTGCATGCAGAATTCTGCAAAAATATCCCCTGTTTACAATGTAACACCAAATAATGTATGCAGAGCAGAATTAGGTCGATACCCGCTAATTATCAAAATCCAGAAAAGAGCCATTCAATTCTACAACCACCTAAAAAGAAGTGATTCCAAAACCTTCCATAACAAAGCCATCACCTACAGAGAGATTAACCTGGAGAAGAGCCCCCAAAGCAAGCTGGTCCTGGGGCTCTGTTCACAAACACAAACAGACCCCACAGTACTTTAACTATTTGCACATCATTACAACACTGTAGGGTGGAGTAGAGAGGATATGGGGAGGAAAGGGGAAGGAGAGAAGAATAGGGAGGGGGAAATGAGAGAGGAGAGAGGGAGCGGGAGGGGAGGAGAGAGGATAAGGAGAGGAAGAGAGGGAGGGGAAGGGGAGGAGAAGGAT